>NC_088355.1:17830000-18130000 GCF_036884655.1 Musa acuminata AAA Group | reverse complement strand
GCTGGGGCGGTTGCACCTCCTGGTGCAATCAGGGTCCGAATGGTTCACTCCATTCGACCCACTTTGAATCTTTTCAGGGGCCCAATTGCCCCAAGATTAAGCTAATGGGATCACCTCCCATTTTCATGCTTAATCATCGTGCTAACTACGATTATCTCTAAGACAACTTCTGCAGCTTGCTCCGATGCGTCAATCGCTTCTTCCGGCGAGTTTCCTGCCAACTTCCGTCGATCAACCGATAACCCTCGATGATCCTTCTGCGGACATCCGGCATACTCCTGGACTTTGCGACGATCCACTTGGCGAGTTCCGACGAGCTTCGCTTGGCAAGCTTCTGGACTTCTCGGATCTGTTCTCTCTGAACCTCCGACGACCGTCCGAACTTCCGTCGAACTCTCGAACTCCCAACGTGATCATGATCTTGACTCCGGCGCAACTCCTGCTGCTTGTCTTACTCTCATCGTAGTTAATCCTGCACACTTATCTCAACACATAGATTAGATAACAAATGACAATTGACTTCATCATCAAAATCCGAGATTCAACAGTGTGTTCCTTGAATGTGTGAGTATTTACTTTTCTGAAACCATTATTTACATAGCAGCAAGCTTTCGGTTTCCATCTTCTCACTTTACTTGAGCTACTTTCTCCAAGTCATTGACGAATTGAAATCTCTACGCATTTACGAAATCATTTTCAAATTTACAAGTTTTAATCCGCTACACTAATTCACCCCCCCCTCTTAGTGCCGCTCTGATCCTAACATGTTCTAAGTCTGAAATCCTTCCTATTCTTTGGAAAGTGATTTTCAAGTTCTTCATGTATATTGCACGTCATTTCATAGGTCATCAAAGGCCCTATAAGTTCTTCAATTGATAAATGGTTCAAGTTTTTTGATTCTTGAATAGCCGTTACTTTTGAATCCTAACTCTTATTAAGAGAATGTAAAATTTTGTTTACAAGTTCAAAATCCAAAAAACTTCTACCAAGTGCTTTTAAACCATTGACGACATCCGTAAAACGGATGTACATGTCAACAACGGTTTCACTTGGCTTCATTCGAAAAAGTTCAAAATCATGCATTAAAAAGTTGATTTTTGAATCTTTAACTTTACTAGTGCCTTCATGTGTGATTTCGAGAGAGTGCTATATATCGAAAGTTGTTTCGCAAGTAGAAACCCGATTAAACTCAGTTTTATCCAAAGCGCAAAATAGAGCATTTATAGCTCTAGCATTTAAGGAAAAAGTCTTCTTTGGTTCATTGGAAGAGAAGATATTTGAAAATCACTTTCGACAATATTGCATAAGTTCACATCCAAAGAAAGCAAGAAAACTCTCATTCGAGTTTTCCAATATGTGTAGTTCGTCCCATTGAACAAGGGAGGACGAATGAGAGAGTGACCATCTTAAAAGCCGAAAAGAGCTATTTCTCTTTGGTGTTAAACCAAATGAGAAATACGAGACTGTAATACCAATTGTTAGGAAAGGAGTCGGTAGTAAGAGGGGGGGGGGGTGAATTAGTACAGTGATAAAAATTATGTCGATTCAAAACTTCGTTGCGATTAAATTCATTTCGGATGAAAAACCGTTACATAAAGGTAATAACTTTGAAAGTGCATGAAAGAGCATAGTGGATGTAAAGCAAGTAAAGTGGTTTGCAGTTAAAGTAAATTGCTTAAGAGAAAAGTAAATCAGATTTTTATAGTGGTTCGGTCGTCTCTATAAGCTTTGGGAGGAGGAAACTAAACTTTCTAAGGTTTACAACTTTAGAATCATAGAGTTTTGCTTAATATTTCTTACTTATTGATATAGGAATAGCTGGAGTATTTATAGGCCTCAAATGGATTCAATTTTGGAGCAAAAAATTTAAGCCCCCAAAATTTCAGGGTACGGGCGGTACCACCGCCTGCATTGGGTGGTACACCACCTGTAGCCTGACACTGGGTGGTACTACCGCCCAAACAGTCTCGCAGACTGAGTCTAGGCAGTACCACTGCCCAGACTGGTGGTATCACCGCCTGACATAGTCTCGGAGACTGTGCCACGATGGTTTCACTTGTTTGGTCACTGTTTGGGCCTTTCTCTTGGCCCAATATACCCCGAACTAGTCCCAACTGTCTCCTAATTGGGTTGGCCCAATTCTAATCCCTATTATTGTAACACCCCTCATTTTCGAATTTTCGTATAAATTTCTGGTGATAATGTAAGCATTTATTTTAAATTGACAAAAGAAATAGAGTATGAATCAGAGGTAACTTATTTGTAAGATTTGGGAGATCTGTTAAAAAAAAAAAGAAAGAATCTGAGGACCTATATGTAAACCCTAAGGACCTAATCGTGAATATGATAAAAATAAGGACTAAACTGCAAAATGCACAAAATGACAAATTCCACCGTTTAAGCCTCTCTGCCTTCGTTCTTAAGGAAGCAGAGAAGGCAGCTCGTGGGTGATCAGGGAAAGAAAGAAAGAAAGAAAGAAGAAGAAGAAGAAGAAGAAGAAGAAAAAATTGGGGTTTTTAGGGTTATTGCTTTAATCTTTTCAGTTCGGGTCAAAATTCTCAAAGGCAAGTGTTATAACCCCATCCTACAGAATTTTTAGTCTCTGTTTTTGTGTTGATTTAAAATAAATTGAAGGATTTCTATTTAGAAACTGATATGTCTCTCTTTGGACATAGAACCATGGATTCTGAAGTTTTTTTGGTAAACTGACCCCTATACACTGTTTCAGCTATAAGTTTTAGTACAAAATGTGAATTTGGGCAGGAACTATTTTGTTTAAAATTAGACTCTTATATCTTCCTTTTGACACTGATTTTGTAGATTTTGGACACCGAATACTTACCCAAACATCTGTTTCAAATGAGCCTATAGACGCTGTAAAACAGGGTTCAAGATTTCTGACCTGTCGATACTAAAATGCCTATAACTCCCTGTTGAAAATTCTGATTTGTACCAAACTGATTTTATTTGAAACTAGACTTGAAAATATTTCTTTTGACATATAGTTTGAAAATTTTGGAATTCAACTGCCTACCCTATTAACTGTTGAATCCGACCCTATAAATTCTGCAAAACAGTGATTGTGTTTTTGACCTTGTGTTACCAAATCAAAGGTAACTCCGTGTTGGGAACCCTGTTTCATATGAAATTTATTCCATCAGAATATAGATTGATATATGGTTCGACCATAGCTTTCTTATGGGTATTGGAGCATAATTGATATTCTGAAGTATTTGTTTGATGTGCCACTGGAATTCTGTCCGAAATCGAGCTTTGGTCGATTTCGCGTATTCTGTTCCGTTCCTTTGGATATTTGAATTCGTCTAACCTTCTTATTGGAATTGAGCTAAATATGATTGCTTGGAATCCCTGTACACTCTTGTTTTCATTTCATTCCAAATCTGAATACATTTGTGAGAGATTTGTTCTTTGTTTCGTATTGTCTCGAAAAGGCACATGCACGTTTTGTTGTTCCGCGTGTGCTTCCGATATATGCTACTTATTGTTAAAACTGCCCTCTTGTACTCTGGTGTGTGGGATTGTCTGGACCTTTGCCAGAAATGGTAAAGGGTATGCGCTTATTGCCCGCTCTGTGGGGTCCCGCTCTGTGGGATATTCTGGACCTTTGCCAGAAATGGTAAAGGGTATGTGCTTAGAGCCTGCGATGCTCTGCCGGCCCCCTCTGACTTCACCTATACATGGGTGGATGGAGCTCCCAGACGTGGGAGACTTTTGTCAGGTGGTCATTCAGAAATGGATGAATCACATTCTGATTGAGATCCCACTACACCTTCTATATGTTTGATATGACATCCAGAGTTTTGGTGAGTTGTTTCTGTTCATGCTCTGGATAAGAATGATATGATTGCGACATCAAGGACGACGTTTGAGCTTCTGTACGATATTTGTTTTTGATATGCTCTGAAATGCTTCATTCACTGATGATTTTGCTTCGAAATATTCCATATGCCGTTGATATGCTTCGTAACATTTTATATGCCATTGATAAGCTCCGATATGTTTCCTTTGTTACTGATATGCTCCAATTACTCTATGCCCCATCTGTCAGGAACCAAATATGTAAGATTGAAAGGACAATTATGTTTCTGCTCCTAATGATATTATGTCTATGAAATCGTATATTCTGCCTTGTATTTTGAAACTGTATCTCTTTAGAAATTGTACTATTTTGATATGGATATGTTAGTCACTTGCTGAGCTCTTTATGCTCACCCCGTTTGTTGATAAATTTTTCAGGATAGCGTATCGCTTGCTTAAATGTTAAGATTGGCTGAGGCGGTGGAAAGTTTAGAAGATTTTGGGCAGATCTTTGTTAGCATATGTGTATTTGTTGTATAAGATACTTTGCATCTTATAAAATGTGATGATAAATCTAAACGTGTGGATTTTGTGTAAGATAAAGGATCCCTCGTGTATAGGATTTTGGAATGTTAAGTTAAATTTATGTAATGATATGATCTTATGGTAATCGTTGGTTTGGTGACTGCATAGACTTCCCCACTTGTAAATTTATGTTGTGGTTATTATTTTGATGAGTTGAGTTCAGATTATATGAATTATCGAGTGATGTGTGATATATGATTATAAACTGCACAGGTTTTATAGATGCGAATTTGATAGAATATTTTCAGTGTCCTCAAATGTTAGTTTGGATCCTAGATTGGTTTGTGTTGAAAATTTTAAATATCATGGATATTTTGAGGGGGCGTGACAATTATGTTCTAACTATGAATTTTAAGATATTTACTAAGCTAAACAAAGTCCCTAAGTCTAGGTTTCTTCCGGCGATCTTCCAACGAACTTCCGACGATCTCTCGACAATGTTCCAGTGGACTCCCGGCAAGCTCCTGGACTTCATGATGATCTTTTTGGTGACTTCTGATGAACTTCTTTGGCATGCTCTAGGACTTTTCGGTCAATTCCGACAGAACATCCGATGAACGTCTGGACTTCCGACGAACTCTCGAACTCCCATTGAAATCACGTTCTTGACTCTGGGACTTCATTTTGCTTTATGCCTTACTATCGTAGTTAATCCTGCACATGTAAAAACACACTTCGATTTAGACAATTATTACTAAGCATGAATCATGTTGTCCGGCATGTCATTGGTCCATTGATACTTCATCCGATTCTTCGACGCATCATCCTCTCTCGCAGCCTATTGCCCAATCGGCTAGTTGACCTCCGCAACTCCGATATCCTTGGCACAATTTCTGCTCTTCTTAGCCCGATGTCTAAATCCATGGCCTGAAGCATTCTGTCGATACGTCATCCGATCCTCCGACTACACGTCCATTCTTCTGACATGTTACACTGGCCTAACATGATTCTTCCTGCTTTAATTGTCTCATCATGTTCGAAGCATCCTACATCACTCAAAACATAGATCAATTCATAAGCACTTATCAATTGGTTTCATCATCAAAATCTGAGATTCAATAGCTTTGACTTGAATTTAACTTGAATTCAAGGTTCTATCAATATGGCAAATTGATAGGGTGACTTTAGTTTAAACTCTGTCATCAATTGGTTGTCATCGTCAAAAAGGGAGAGATTATTGAATCTCGGATTTTGATGATGAAATCAATTGATGAGTTTATGATCTAATATACACTTTGAGTGATGTAAGAAGCTTCGATTAGGGAGAGACAATTAAAGAAAGAAGAATCATGTTGGGCTGGAGTGGAACATGTCAGAAGATTGGATATCGAGCTGGAGGATCGGTCGACGTATCGGCAGAATGTTTCGGGCCATGGGTTCAAGCATCAGGCCAAGAAGAGTGAAAATTACATCAAGGAAATCGGAGTTTTGGAGGTTAACTGACCGATTGGGTAATAGGCCATAAGAGAGGACGATGCACCGAAGAATCGGACGAAGCATCGATGAACCAATGACATGTCGGACAACATTTGATACAATCTTTATAATAATTGTCTAGATCGAAGTAGGTTTTATGTGTGCAGGATTAACTACGATAGCAATTAAGGCACAAAGCAAAATGATGTCCCGGAGTCAAGAACGAGATTTCGTTGGGAGTTCAAGAGTTCGTCGGAAGTTCTGCCGGAATTGACCAAGAAGTCTAGGAGCTTGCCAAATAAGCTCGTCAGAACTCACTAAGAAGATCATTGTGAAGTCCAGGAGCTTGCTGGGAGTCCATTGGAACATTACTGAGAGATCATTGGAAGTTCGTCGGAAGATCACCGGAAGTTTGCTGGAAGAAACCTAAACTAACTAGACTTGACTTGCTTAGTGTATGCCTTAAAATTCATAGTTAGCACATAATTGGGTTGGAATTGGGCCAACTTAATTAGGGGACAATTGAGCCGAAGTTTGGACTGTGTTGGACCAATTGAAAGGCCCCAATAGGTGGCATCGTTGGTGGCTCAATCTACGAGGCATAGTCACTGAGATTGTGTAAGGCAATGGTATCGCCCAATGTTACGCGGTGGTACTACCTAGTGTCAGGTGGTGGTACCGCCTAGACACAGTCTTCTAGGCAGTGGTACTGCTAGACTGGGCAGTGGTACCGTCCAATATCAGTGCTGTAGGTGATGGTACCGCCTAACACAGGTGGTGGTACCGCCAGTACCCTGAAAACTAGAGATGAGACACTTTTAGGCTCCAAGTTTAAATCCACTTGAGGCCTATAAATACCCCTCTCATCCTTGATTAACATGTACAAGAATTGAGAGCAAAAAGAAACAAAAACGTTGTTGTAATCTTATGAGAACTCCTCTCAAGCTCTAAGTGTTAGTCTTGTTTAAGAGAGGAGTGAAGGGGGTTCTAAAGGTTCTCTCCTGAACCTATCAAAAGGAGAATCAAGTTGTAAGGGTAGTTAATCTTTGCCCATTGAAGGAAGATTGGTAGTGAAAGTCGGTGGCCTTGATGGAGGAGGAATCGAAAGTGGATATAGGTCACAGTGACCGAACCACTATAAATTAGTTTGCATTTCTTTTTGAGTAATTTACCTTTACTGCAAACTGCTTTACATTCTTATTGCTTTCACTACGCTCCCATATGCTTTCAAGTTAATATCTTTATGAAATGAGTTTAATCGAAATGAAATTTTAAACCGACGTGATTTGTATCTGCTGTACTAATTCACCCACCACCCCCCACCCCCACTTTTAGTGCCGACTCGATCCTAACAAGAACATGCATCATGAGTATTGCTTCTCTTGAGATTTGCAAGATCGCACTTATTGCTTCTATTTGAGATGTGTAAGCTAGCAAGATTTGCTCCCCCTTTGTCATTATAAAAAAGAAGGGATGGTTACAATAGTGCAAAACTTTTCTCATTGTTAGGATCGAGTCGGCACTAAGAGGGGGGTGAATTAGTGCAGCGGATAAAAATGACGTCGGTTCAAAAAATCTTTGCTTCGATAAAACTGATATTGGAAATGTATTTAACTTGAAAGTGTTTGTAAGAGTGCAATGAGAAAGTAGAGGAAGTAAGGCAGTTTGCAGTAACAATTTGTTAGGACTCTAGCTTGGAGAGTCCTAATTGAGAGGGACATTTATGTAAAACTGTTAGGACTCTAGCTAGGAGAGTCTTAATTAAGAGGGACATTCTATTAGGACTCTAGTTAGGAGAGTCCTAATTGAGAGGGGCATTCATGTATGAGGTGTTTTCTTAGAGAAGAATTAGGAGTTATAAGGGAATAGGAGTCTTAACTAGGAGTCCTACTAGGAGTTGGTTAGAAGTAAGAGTCTTAAGTAGGAGTCCTATTAGGAGTTAGGGTTTAGAAGCCCTATAAATAGCCATGTATTAATTCTCTTTTCATAAGAAATAGATGAATCTTTTCTATAGTCTTTGAGCAGCAACTTGGAGGGAGGAACCCCTATAGAGTTCCAAGGAGGCCGATCCCCTAAAGAGATCAACCTCAAGTTTAGAATCTGCAAGGGTTCTAACACCTGGTATCAGAGCAGCGTTCTTGGCATCTCGCTGCCCTTCCATTGCCATCCAACAACCCTCCACAACCTCCCAAAGCAATTCCCACAATTGCTTAAAAGATCATCGCCGAATTCCGCCATCATCTCCACCACCGTAGATCATCCTTTGATCTCCCCGTGAAATGCAACAGGTTCTAGTTTCCTATCTTCCTGCTGCTGCAATTTAGTTATCCTTATTCGAAAATCCAAAAAAAAAGTTGTTCCTATATTACAGCATAAACCTTTCGTCACAAAGTTTTCATCTCTACGACGAAAGATACATTGCGGAATTCCAACCGCATAGCACCATCTGTTTGATCTTGCTACTGTGCTTTTTCTATCCAAATTTCTATGAAATTTTTATGACATCTTTGACACTTCCTAACAGCAGATTTCCCTTTAGTTTTTTCAAAAAATTCTCAATATAAACCATTGATCTTTTACGTCTAATCTGCTATACTTGAAAATCTGAATTGTAAAATTTCAACCGCATAGCACTGTTTGTTTGATCTTGATACTATATTGTTTCTATCCAAATCTCTACGAAATTTTTATGATAGCTTTGACACTTCCTAACAGTGGATTTTCCTTTGGTTTCATCAAAAAATTCTCAATATAAACCACTGATCTTTTACGTCAAATCTGTTATACTTAAAAATCTGTGCCGCAGAAAATTTCAGCGGCATATTGTTGCCTTAACCCATCTATTTGCAATCTTTTTTGAATGAAATTTCTTATACACTTCATAGATCATCTTGGCTTCCATGTAAGATTGATATATTAAGGAATTCATCTCTAAAAATAATTTTGTGTTGCTGCAAATTTTCATCGTAACCAGTTGAAATTTTTCGACGACAATTCTGCTATCGCAACTTACACCAATTTTCTTGCTGTTATACTGCTGAAATTCTCTTGATTAAATTAGACATCCTTGCTGTCATATAATCTGTGATTTTGCTATCAATTCCCTCCTCGATTCTCTTAAGTTTTTGGTAGAAATTACATCGAGAAACCATTGTTTCTTCGACGACAATTCTACTCTTACAAGACAGCACATACTTGCTGCAACTTCCACTGATTTCTATCAAACCTTTGCTGCCATCTACCACAGATCCAAAACTTTCATCCATAGCCCTAAAACTCCACTAAACCACACCCTCAAACTACACCCAAAACTGCCACAAAACTAGCCTAAATCGTAGCCTACATCCACCGATCCACCAACCCTTTCGACCATCACTTCTATCAACCTATACATGCCTTTAACCTAACAACAAAAGAGAGATCTTAACATCATAGATTTGGAGGCATATACTATGGCATCTAAGGAGGCAATCAATGCTAAATTCGAAGCCTTGGAGGCACGAATGGAGGATAAGATTCGGACGCTCTTTACCGAACTCAGATTGGGCTGACCACTAAGCCCGAAGAAATCATATCAAGGAGAGAGCTTTGCCCAATCACACCAAGCCCAAAGATATGACTTCCAAGAGAGGGGAAGCTCTATGACCAACCCCAACTATCCATGCATGAGAGTGGACTTCCTTAGATGGGAAGAAGGAGACCCAATTGGTTGGATCTCGTGCGTGGAGCGATATTTTCGGTACCATAAAATCGCGGATGCATCTATGGTGAAAATTATAGCTATATATCTTGAAGGGGATGCTATACAGTAGTTTGACTGGTTTGAACATACTTATGGAGTCCTTTCATGGCGACAATTCAAAGAAGGACTACTGATCTGCTTCGGACCAACCGATTAGGAGAATATTGACGGACAACTAGCAAAGATCCGACAAACCTCTACCATTCGGGAGTACCAAACCAGGTTTTGAAAGGTTATCTAATCAAACTCATGATTGGTCTCAAAAATAGCTATTGAGAACCTTTATTGAGGGCTTGAAGTCGGAGATCCGAGGAGAAGTTAAAGCGCGACAACCGTATACACTTATGGCAGCCATCTCTTTCGCACGACATCAAGAGGAGCAATTGAACCATGAAGCTCAGAGGACTAGGGTCGCTCCTCAACCAGTAATATTGAAGCCCTTAGCCCCCCTACTTTTGACCAAGTCCCTACACCAAAGAGGTTAACAAGAGAAGAGCTTCGGGAGCGATATGCGAAGGGGTTATGTTGGCATTGTGATGAGCCGTGGAGCCGTGAGCATCGCTGTAGTAAAGGGGGACTTCTTATGATTGAACCGATAGAAGAAGAGGTCATTGAACATCCAAAAGAGAGCCTTGAACATGAAGAAGAAGATGCAGAAGAAGAGCCACAACCGACCAAAGTTACGGTACATACACTAGTTGGCTACTCAATCCCACAAACGATGAAAGTTGGAGGCCTTCTCAAACAACAACCGATCACTGTTCTCATCGACACGGGCAGCACCAATAACTTCCTAAATAGTAAGGTTGTTGTCTATATGAACTTACTTATTGAGAATTGCAGCAGGTTTGTCGTTAAGGTCGCCAAGGGACGGATTTTGAAGTGTGATAATAGGTGCCCGCAGGTGAAACTGTTGTTGTAGGACCAAGAGATAATTGCAGATTTCTTCCTCCTCCCTCTTGATGATCATGAGGCCATACTCAGAATTAAATGGTTGATGACATTAGGTGATATTTCTTAGAATTTTATACAACTAATTATAAAATTTTATAGTAAGGAGAAACAGGTGATACTGCACGGGAAACGTGAGGACGACGTAACGACGATTTGCACACAACAAATGGAGAAGGTTTTGCATAAAGCATGCAGCGGCTTTTTGGTACAACTTGAGCAACAAACTAAGGGAGAGCCAACAAAATTTGAAGATCCAAATCTATTTCCTTTGCTTGTTGAATTTTCGGATATATTTGACGAACCGCGCAACCTACCTCTTACCCGTCGGCATGATCATTGTATAATGATTCTTCCAGGAAAATCTCCAGCAAATGCTCAGCCATATCAATATCCACATCTCCAGAAGGATGAAATAGAAAGGATTGTAAAAGAGATGCTCAAAACAGGAGTTATTCGACAAAGTTGCAGCCCCTACTCTTCACTGGTGCTCCTCATACGAAAGAAGGATGGAATATGGCGATTATGTGTTGATTACCGAGCTCTCAATGGCATAACCATCAAGGATAAATACCCTATTCCAATGGTAGATGAGTTGCTAAGGGAGCACAAATCTTCACAAAGCTGGACCTTCGATCCGGGTATCATCAAATACGAGTATGCGAAGAAGACATACCGAAAACCACCTTTTGAACACACAATAACCACTATGAATTTTTGCTTTCTTCATAAGAAGGTGGAATATCTTGGGCATATCATATCAGAGGAAGGTGTGGCAGTAGACCCCTTCAAAATTGGAGCAATGCAAAACTAACTGACCCCATGGAACATAAAATTGCTACATGACTTTCTGGGTTTAACAGGCTACTACTGCAAGTTCGTGAAAAACTATGGAGAGATCAGTACACCACTTACTTCCTTACTAAAAAAAGATGTCTTCCAATGGTCGGACAGAGCCTCCACTGCCTTCGACAAACTTAAGGCAGCCATGACGACGACGCCGGTGCTAACACTACCAGATTTCAACCGACCCTTCATTATTGAGGCCGGCGCATCTGGAGTCGGAATTGGAGTCATTCTCATGCAAGATGGTCGACCACTCATATACACTAGCAAGATATTATCTCCCTCCCATCAAAATAAGTCAACATATGATAAGGACATGCTCGCCATTATGCGTGCAGCAACGAGGTGGAGACCCTACTTGATCGGCCGACGATTTCAAATTAAAACCGACCATAAAAGCCTCAAGTACTTTTTGGAGCGAAAAATATCATCCCCTGATCAGCAAAAAGGGTAATAAAACTTCTTGGATTTGATTATCAAATAACTTACAAAAAGGGGAAAGAGAATGTTCTTGCAGATGCGCTTTCGCAGCTACCCGAGCAAGTTGAAGTTTCGGCCATTTCACTTCCGACCAGCGACTTTCTTAAGGATATTAAGATGGAATGACAGGAAGATTCAGAGACTAGTAAGATTATAAAAAAATTGGAGGAAGCACCAAGCCCCATGGCTCATTACAATTGGGACTCAAAAGATTCAGGGACGCATTGTGCTTACAATAAATTCTACTTGCATCTTCACGAGCAGATTTTAGACAAAGTTATTCCATATGCAGGGTACTAAATTGAAAAGGAGTATGACATATCACCCACAAACCGACGGCCAGACGAAAGTTTTAAATAGGTGCTTGGAGACGGCCCAAAGCCACCCACCAAATATGACTACCCAAAGAGAACTCCAGACCCAGCCAAGTGCCATTATTGATCGACGGATCGTGACTCGACGACGATGACCCACTAATGAAGTGCTAATACAGTGGGCGAACCTACCAATAGAAGATGCCACTTGGGAGAACTATGACGACTTGAAGATCAAATTCCCAGAATTCACGAATCATCAGCCTCGAGGACAAGACTGATTTGAAGAGGGCGGGTGTGTTAGGACTCTAGCTTGGAGAGTCCTAATTGAGAGGGACATTCTGTTAGGACTCTAGCTAGGAGAGTCCTAATTGAGAGGGGCATTCATGTAGGAGGTGTTTTCTTAGAGAAGAATTAGGAGTTGTAAGGGAATAGGAGTCTTGACTAGGAGTCCTACTAGGAGTTGGTTAGAAGTAAGAGTCTTAAGTAGGAGTCCTATTAGGAGTTAGGGTTTAGAAGCCCTATAAATAGCGATGTATTCCTTCTCTTTTTATAAGCAATAGATGAATCTTTTCTGCAGCCTTTGAGCAGCAACTTGGAGGGAGGAACCCCTATAGAGTTCCAAGGAGGCCGATCCCCTAAAGAGATCAACCCCAAGTTTAGAATCTGCAAGGGTTCTAACACAAATAGAAATGCAAACCGAGTTCTATAGTAGTTCGGTCGTTGTGACCTACATCCACTCTCGATTCTATTTTCGTCGAGGCCACTGACATCTACTAACGATCTTCTTTCAATGGGCGAAAATCAACTATCCTTTTACACCCCTCCTTCTCCATTTTATGGGTTTAGCAAACAACCCTTACAAGCACTCACTCCTCCCTAAACAGAATTCTAAACTTTAGAACTAGAGGAGGGGATTACTAAAGTGATTGCTATAGTGTTTTCCCACTTTTAAGTTCTCTATGCTTGTGTGTGTTAACCAGGGATAAGAGGGGTATTTATAGGCCCCAAATGGATTCAAACTTGGAGCCAAAACTAGTCTTATCCTGAGTCTTCCGGGTACTGGCGGTACCACCGCTAGTGTTGGGCAGTACCACCACCTACAACACTAACACTGGGCGGTACCATCGCCAAGTCTAGCGATACCACCGCCTGACACAATCTCGAAGATTGTGTCATCGATGGTTCCACCTATTGAGTCACTATTTGAGCCTTTTACTCAGCCTAACATAGCCCAAACTTGGGCCCAATTGGCCCCTAATTGAGTTAGCTAAATTCCAACCCAATTACACTTAAAAACTACTTTGATCTAGACAATTATTACAAAGCTAAATTAAATGTTGTCTGGTATGTCATGTTGAATCTCGGATTTTGATGATGAAGTCAATTGTCATTTGTTATCTAATCTATGTGTTGAGATAAGTGTGCAGGATTAACTACGATGAGAGTAAGACAAGCAGCAGGTGTTGCGCCGGAGTCAAGATCATGATCACGTTGGGAGTTCGAGAGTTCGACGGAAGTTCGGACGGTCGTCGGAGGTTCAGCGAGAACAGATCCGAGAAGTCCAGAAGCTTGCCAAGCGAAGCTCGTCGGAACTCGCCAAGTGGATCGTCGCAAAGTCCAGGAGTATGCCGGATGTCCGCAGAAGGATCACCGAGGGTTTATCGGATGATCGACGGAAGTTCGCCGGAAACTCGCCGGAAGAAGCGATTGACGCATCGGAGCAAAGCTGCAGAAGTTGTCTTAGAGTTAATCGTAGTTAGCATGATGATTAAGCATGAAAATGGGAGGTGATACCATTAGCTTAATCTTGGGGCAATTGGGCCCCTGAAAAGATTCAAATTGGGCCGAATGGAGTGAACCATTCGGACCCTGATTGCACCAGGAGGTGCAACCGCCCCAGCCAGGAGGTGCAACCGCCAGGGCTGCGAGGCTGGGAGGTGCAACCACCCCAGCCAAGAGGTGCAACCGCCCAGAGCTCAGTCTTCGAGCTAGACTGGGCGGTGCAACCTCCTCTGTCAAGAGGTAGCACCGCCAGAGCTCAAGTTCCGAGCTCTGCCAGGCGATGCAACCACCGAGCTCAGTCTTCGAGCTCAGGCAGAGAGGTGCATCAGCCTGAGCTCAGTCTCGAGCTCTGCCAGGTGATCACCGAGCTCAGTCTTCGAGCTCTGGCAGAGAGGTGCATCAGCCTGAGCTCAGTTTCGAGCTCTGGCAGGTGATGCAACCACCGAGCTCAGATTTCGAGCTCTGCCAGGTGATGCAACCACCGAGCTCAGTCTTCGAGCTCTGCCAGGTGATGCAACCATCGAGCTCAGTCTTCGAGCTCAGGCAGAGAGGAGCAATCGCCTGAGCTCAGTCTTCGAGCTCTGCCAGGCGGTGCCACCTCTCCAGTCAAGAGGTGCAACCGCCTGATCCCAGAATTCTGGGATTTGATCGATTTGATCGTTTTGAGCTCGAATTTTGAATTGGGTTGGGGCCTATAAATACCCCACCCATTCAGCACTGAAAAGATACAGACCTACACTGAAATCTTGATCTTTTCTGTGATTCTAAGAGCTCAAAAGTGTTGTAAAGCCTTTAAGTCTCCTCCTTCTGTTCTTCAAGTTTTCAGTTGTAAAGTGAGGAGAGAAAGGCCTGTAAAGGTTGTCTCCTGAGCCTGTCAAAAGGAGAGAAATTGTAAAAGGGCAGTTTGGCCTTCGCCTATTGAAGGAAGGCCCCTAGTTGACGTCGGCAACCTCGTCGGTGGAGGAAGCCAAAAGTGGAGTAGGTCAAGGCTGACCGAACCACTCTAAATCTCTGGTTTGCGTTTATTTTCGAGCACTTTATCATTACTGCAAACCTCCTTCATCACTACTGCTCTCTGCGCTTTCACGAACAAGTTCTAAGTGCTGTTCTACCGAATCTGCATTCAGACGTAAATTCGTATTTTCATACATTACAGTTTACGTTTACGTTTGATTCTGCAGAACTATCTTCCGTGCTTTTACGAACGAGCTTCTTTGCAGTTTATACTTACATTTTGATCCTATTGATAACTGCAAACTGTTTTCTACAATTTTACGAACGAGTTTCAACATTTAGACGTAAAACTGCATTCAGACGTAAATCGGCTTTCCTCGCTCAATCATCAGATCTCAGTTCACGTTTATGTCTTGATTTCAACTGCATACTGCCTTCTGCGAGTATACAAACAAGTTTCAAAGTTTAGACGTAAATCTGCGTCTAGACGTAAAACTGCGTTTAGACGTAAATCTGCGTTTAGACGTAAATCTGAGTTTAAGACGTAAATCTGCGTTAGATGTAAATCTGCGTTTAGACGTAAAACTGCGTTTAGACGTAAATCTGTGTTTAGACGTAAATCTACGTTTAGACGTAAATCTGCGTTTAGACGTAAATCTGAGTTTAGACGTAAACTGCGCTTAGACGCAAAACTGCGCTTAGACGCAATCTGCGCTTAGACGCAAACTGCATTTAGATACAAACTGAGAATTTGCTTTTGCATCATAATTGTTTTTGAACGAACGCAGCTTTTGGTTTTTTAATCGCTCTAAGATTTCCGCTGCACTAATTCACCCCCCCCCTCTTAGTGCTCTCGATCCTAACAATTGGTATCAGAGCAAGGTTAACTCTCTAAAGGATTAAAACCCAAGAGAGATGGCATACGCCGGAAACCAAGAGGGGCATTCGATTACATGTCCACCCATGTTCAGTGGAACGGACTACACTTACTGGAAGACCCGAATGAGGATCTTTCTTATTTCTATGGATTTTGAACTGTGGAACCTTGTTGAAAACGGATTTTCAAAGTCTTCTCTTCCAATGATCGATTGGAATGAGTTGGAAAAGAAGGCTTTCGCTCTTAATGCAAAGGCTATGAATGCCTTATTTTGCGCACTTGATAAAAACGAGTTTAATCGTGTTTCAACTTGCGAAACTGCTTTTGATATTTGGCACACACTTGAAGTGACCCACGAGGGCACAAGTAGAGTGAAAGAGTCAAAAATCAATCTGTTGCTGCATTCTTTTGAACTTTTCCGAATGAAACCGAGTGAAACCATTGGCGACATGTTTACCCGTTTCACGGATGTCGTCAACGGTCTAAAAGGACTCGGAAAAAGTTTTTCGGATTTTGAACTCGTAAATAAAATTCTAAGATCCCTTCCTAAAAGTTGGGATCCTAAAGTCACTGCCATTCAAGAGGCAAAGGATCTGCGCAACTTCCCTCTTGAAGAACTAATCGGGTCATTAATGACCTACGAAATGACTTGCAAAGCTCATGAAGAGCAAGAAGACATCCTTCCAAAGAACAGGAAGGATATGACACTTAAAACTTCTGAATGCCACTTGAGAGAAAACTCAAGTGATGAGGATTGTGATGATGACTTGGCACTTTTGACAAGAAAGTTTAAAAAATTCTTCAAAAAAAACAAGTTTAAAAACGATGTGAAAAATAAACTTGAACCCAAGAAGGACCAAGTGATCTGCTACGAATGTAAAAAGCCGGGACACTACAAGAGTGATTGTCCCCAAGTCAAAAGAAGAACATCAAAGAAGAAGGCTCTTCAAGCAACATGGGATGACGCAAGCGCATCTGAAGAAGAAGAGTCCAACACCGAGCAAGTTGCTCATTATGCCTTTATGGCCATCGAAGAGGAGGTAACGGATTTATTAGATGCTGATTTATCTTTCGATGAATTATTAAATGCCTTCCATGATTTATTTGATGAATGCAAAGTTATAAATAGAAAATACAAGTTGCTAAAAAAGGTACATGATAATCTTACTTGTGAGTTTGATAAGTTAAAAGTCGAACACCATGATAGTTTAAATTCATGTATCAAATGTCATGATTTAGAATCTATGCAAAAAGAAAACTTGCTACTTAAGGACACCTTGAAGAAATTCGAGGTTGGTAGCAAGTCATTAAACATGATCCTTACAAACAAGGGTCATACTTCCAAAAGAAGTGGGATTGGATTTGTGAGGAGTCCTCACCGAAATCCAACTACCTTTGTAAAAGGTCCCATCTTACATGCTAGAAGCAAATGCAACTTTTGTTGCAAGTTTGGTCACAAGACACATTATTGTCCATTCAGGAAATTGAGTCCAAACAAATTAATTTGGGTTCCTAAAGGAACCATGATAAACTCTATGCAACATGATAGAAAATGTAGATCTATTTATGAGGCACCCAAAAGCAAATGGGTTCCTAAAGATCATCCCTTCCTATAAAAATTAAAAGTCTAGGCTGGAGCAAGAAATAATATTCTGCTCCTTGACTCTCAATGGTCATAAACCAAGAATAAAAAAGGAACTCGCAACGCTTAAGTAACAAGTGGAAGTTGTGAAATCACAAATACGATACAACCTTATTAGAAACATATGATATCCAAATTCACATTCCCCCCCTGATCTTCAAAACCCGTTCATCTACGAATTAATTCTTGTAGAAACTAAATATGTTATGATCTTAAAAGGGATACCAAACAAACATACGTATGCACGTTAAAAGATCTATCTTGATCGTACAAAGAGCTTCTTCCTTAAATAAAAACTCATACGAAATCATGTAACAAACATTAATTGCTCTGAAACTCTCCTCAAGGCAAAGGCTCCCTAATCAAATCATCTTAGGTGCTCACTGGCTGCAGGCGGTGGCACCTCCAGCTATCACGGGTTGCCAGAGGTTGCACCGCTCCAGCCAGAGGTGCAACCGCCAGCAGCTCTGCCTTTTAAACCCACACTAGGGCCGGCTAAGGAACCGACCCCAACTCACCCCCATTTCCTCCTCTACTCTTCCAAGTCTCCTCCATTCCCATTTCACTCCTCTAAGCCTTCCAAATACCTCCCATTTCGGAACAAAACATCAAGAATCCCTCCTTCTCTTGAAGATTTCACAAAGGTACTCTCTAAGAAGCTCTTAAATTCTGTTTTGTTCTTCATTTACTTTAGCTTATCATCATCCCTCTAAACAGCAGTAGTTATGGGATCTAGAAGATCCTCAAGGGACAAGGGAAAGAGGAGAGTAGTAGAAGAGTTTGATCTCACTCTTTTTGATTCCAAAAACCATGCTGAAAAATTTCTCTCCTTCGAACTAAGAAGCATCAATAAGGGAAAATACGTAGATCTGAATGAACTAAGAGATGTAGAGACTATCCAATGGTTTGCAAACCTAAATCTACTTCCAATTTTGCAGATCAACGAACCCATTTATCCTAGACTAGTTAGATTATTTTACAACAACATGCAAATAGATGATGAAGATAGGATGTCAACCTATCTCTTAGGACAACACATCTCAATCACTGATAGATTCATTTGTGATATGATAGGAATTCCCATGAAAAGCATAGGACTTTACTTTAAAGGATCATGGGATGAAAAAACCATTGAAACATCCTACGTTGAAGCCTTAGGAACAATCCTTGCCAATCCTAACATAGAATCTGTTCCTAAAAGTTGTGAACATCTATTGCCCTTTAACACTAAGATACTTCATCATATCATGACTAGTATAATTCTTCCTAAACAATACCATCATGATGAAGTGAGTCAATTGGAATTAGGAATTATGTACCTAATCATGAAAGGACGTGACATTTGTCTTGGCTATCTGATCCAACAAAACATGTTAGAATTATCTACGAAAGATATGATGCTCCCATATGGTGGAATAATTACTAGAATAATGAAAGCTTACGACATTCAAATACCACTAGAAGAAGAAGTAATGAAAACAGATAGATTCAGCATAATAAACAAAAATCTACTTCACCGACTAAGATGTCACTATAGAAACGGTAACTGGGTTAGAATGCCTAGAAGAACTGATCCCCCTCAGCCTGAACCTGAACCTGAACCAGAGCCGGAAACCCCAGTCTTTAGGAGTACCCAATCTCCTCCGATCTGTCCCTTTGAGGAAACGCATCCGGTTGAGCAAACTCACACATCATCCATCGAAGATATCGGGATTCGGATGGACCGATTTGAACAAAGACAAGAACGGCTTGAACTTCGACAAGATCAAATCCTAACCGAGCTGCAGCAAATCCATCGACAATTTGACTCTTTATTTAGGCACTTTAATCTTCCACCTCATGAATAAGCTTGTATGAACATCTGCTGTTTTTGATATGACATGTTGTAAACTCCTTATGTTATTCATGAAGGACTTTGTCTGTATGGTTACCTGATATGCTGTACATATGTTACCCTGATATGGTTATCTTTGTTTGTGTAAGCATATTTGCAAACATCTCTTGTTGTTTATCTCGGTTTTTGCACTGAAACTAAAGAGGTTTGAAAGCCTATGCCTTGAAAAATATGAAGCAACATACCAATGTAAGTTGATAAGTCAGCAGTATGACATTGATATGGTTGCTGTTACTAATATGATTGCTATCATGCCATGTATCAAGATATCAAACAAAAATTTACATCGTACGAGCTGATATCTTACCATGTGATGCAATGCTACACTTGCTGAAATAAATATCTTGCTATGCAATATGATAGAATGCTGTACTTGAAATAATTGTGTTACTACATCAAAAGCTTAACACTCAAGAATCAAACACATTGATATTAGACATCACTTTATACGAGATCATGTCTCTAATCATGATGTAACCATAGAGTTCATTGATACCAAACATCAACTGGCTGATATCTTCACAAAACCCCTATGTGAAGAACAATTTGATTACATAAGAAGAGAATTAGGAATGTTGATGTATCCGAATACTTAAACTAGTTAAAATTATTTTTCGGATGTTATTACTATTACATGCCTTGACAACGCTTGATCAAATAACATGTTGCAAATTATGTGACAAATATTTTTAACCAAATGCATGTAAGAAGTTCATTTTTCGGTTTGTATGCTAAAAATGGAATGTTCCTGTACACTCTTATGAAAACTCTTTGAAAAATGACTTTCCTCCGTCAAGCAAAAACAATAAAGAGATATATGTGTCATGACTTCCTTTATATGCTTGATAATGCTATCATGCTTTTTGTTGATGACAAAGGGGGAGAAACATATGAATTGATAAACACTATGTCATAGCTGAACTGCCATAATCATGTCTATGTCATAGTTGCAAATAATTGAGTGATGCTATAAACAATGTTATGCCATCCTTGCATCACCAAGAGATATGTGAACATGTGCTATAGTTTGCATCATATCTTGATTTGATATTCTATAGAGAATGCAAAATTGCTAAAAAAAATTGAGTGATGCTATAAACAATGTTATGCCATCCTTGCATCACCAAGAGATATGTGAACATGTGCTATAGTTTGCATCATATCTTGATTTGATATTCTATAGAAAATGCAAACTTGCTAGAAAATCTCAAATGTGTGTATCATGTAAAAAGTCCTTCGTAGCTTTATATTATTACATGATGAATTGTTACAAACACTATCATACAAACTTGATGATGTATGTCATGCTTTGACATCATTCTTAAAGAGATACATCATGATGGGCATCATGATGAGAGCATTGATAAGTTTAACTGATCTAACTTATCAATACGTCACTTGAATTCTTTGGTCTTGAATTCAAGGTTGACTTATCTCAACTATGGCATATAGATAGGGGGAGTTAAGGACAACTCCTTTATCAATTGATTGTCATCATCAAAAAGGGGGAGATTGTTGAATCTCGGATTTTGATGATGAAGTCAATTGTCATTTGTTATCTAATCTATGTGTTGAGATAAGTGTGCAGGATTAACTACGATGAGAGTAAGACAAGCAGCAGGTGTTGCGCCGGAGTCAAGATCATGATCACGTTGGGAGTTCGAGAGTTCGACGGAAGTTCGGACGGTCGTCGGAGGTTCAGCGAGAACAGATCCGAGAAGTCCAGAAGCTTGCCAAGCGAAGCTCGTCGGAACTCGCCAAGTGGATCGTCGCAAAGTCCAGGAGTATGCCGGATGTCCGCAGAAGGATCACCGAGGGTTTATCGGATGATCGACGGAAGTTCGCCGGAAACTCGCCGGAAGAAGCGATTGACGCATCGGAGCAAAGCTGCAGAAGTTGTCTTAGAGTTAATCGTAGTTAGCATGATGATTAAGCATGAAAATGGGAGGTGATCCCATTAGCTTAATCTTGGGGCAATTGGGCCCCTGAAAAGATTCAAATTGGGCCGAATGGAGTGAACCATTCGGACCCTGATTGCACCAGGAGGTGCAACCGCCCCAGCCAGGAGGTGCAACCGCCTGGGCTGTGAGGTTGGGCGGTGCAACCGCCCCAGCCAGGAGGTGCAACCGCCAGGGCTGCGAGGCTGGGAGGTGCAACCGCCCCAGCCAAGAGGTGCAACCGCCCAGAGCTCAGTCTTCGAGCTAGACTGGGCGGTGCAACCTCCTCTGTCAAGAGGTAGCACCGCCAGAGCTCAAGTTCCGAGCTCTGCCAGGCGATGCAACCACCGAGCTCAGTCTTCGAGCTCAGGCAGAGAGGTGCATCAGCCTGAGCTCAGTCTCGAGCTCTGCCAGGTGATCACCGAGCTCAGTCTTCGAGCTCTGGCAGAGAGGTGCATCAGCCTGAGCTCAGTTTCGAGCTCTGGCAGGTGATGCAACCACCGAGCTCAGATTTCGAGCTCTGCCAGGTGATGCAACCACCGAGCTCAGTCTTCGAGCTCTGCCAGGTGATGCAACCATCGAGCTCAGTCTTCGAGCTCAGGCAGAGAGGAGCAATCGCCTGAGCTCAGTCTTCGAGCTCTGCCAGGCGGTGCCACCTCTCCAGTCAAGAGGTGCAACCGCCTGATCCCAGAATTCTGGGATTTGATCGATTTGATTGTTTTGAGCTCGAATTTTGAATTGGGTTGGGGCCTATAAATACCCCACCCATTCAGCACTGAAAAGATACAGACCTACACCGAAATCTTGATCTTTTCTGTGATTCTAAGAGCTCAAAAGTGTTGTAAAGCCTTTAAGTCTCCTCCTTCTGTTCTTCAAGTTTTCAGTTGTAAAGTGAGGAGAGAAAGATCTGTAAAGGTTGTCTCCTGAGCCTGTCAAAAGGAGAGAAATTGTAAAAGGGCAGTTTGGCCTTCGCCTATTGAAGGAAGGCCCCTAGTTGACGTCGGCAACCTCGTCGGTGGAGGAAGCCAAAAGTGGAGTAGGTCAAGGCTGACCGAACCACTCTAAATCTCTGGTTTGCGTTTATTTTCGAGCACTTTATCATTACTGCAAACCTCCTTCATCACTACTGCTCTCTGCGCTTTCACGAACAAGTTCTAAGTGCTGTTCTACCGAATCTGCATTCAGACGTAAATTCGTATTTTCATACATTACAGTTTACGTTTACGTTTGATTCTGCAGAACTATCTTCCGTGCTTTTACGAACGAGCTTCTTTGCAGTTTATACTTACATTTTGATCCTATTGATAACTGCAAACTGTTTTCTACAATTTTACGAACGAGTTTCAACATTTAGACGTAAAACTGCATTTAGACGTAAATCGGCTTTCCTCGCTCAATCATCAGATCTCAGTTCACGTTTACGTCTTGATTTCAACTGCATACTGCCTTCTGCGAGTATACAAACAAGTTTCAAAGTTTAGACGTAAATCTGCGTCTAGACGTAAAACTGCGTTTAGACGTAAATCTGCGTTTAGACGTAAATCTGAGTTTAAGACGTAAATCTGCGTTTAGACGTAAATCTGCGTTTAGACGTAAAACTGCGTTTAGACGTAAATCTGCGTTTAGACGTAAATCTGCGTTTAGACGTAAATCTGCGTTTAGACGTAAATCTGCGTTTAGACGTAAATCTGAGTTTAGACGTAAACTGCGCTTAGACGCAAAACTGCGCTTAGACGCAATCTGCGCTTAGACGCAAACTGCATTTAGATACAAACTGAGAATTTGCTTTTGCATCATAATTGTTTTTGAACGAACGCAGCTTTTGGTTTTTTAATCGCTCTAAGATTTCCGCTGCACTAATTCACCCCCCCCTCTTAGTGCTCTCGATCCTAACATGTCATTGGTTCATCGATGCCTCGTCCGATTTTTCGGCGCATCGTCCTCTCTTGCAGCCTATTACTCAATTGGCCAATTGACATCCGTAACTCCGATTTCTTTAATGTAATTTTCATTCTTCTTGGCCCGATGCCCGAACTCATGGCCCGAAGCCTTCTACCGATACGTCGGCTGATCCTCCGGCTCGACATCCAATTTTCTGACATGTTCCACTCCGACCCAACATGATTCTTCCTGCTTTAATTATCTCTCCCTGATCGAAGCTTCCTACGTCACTCAAAATGCAGATCGAATCATAAACACTATGAATTGGTTTCATCATCAGAATCCGAGATTCAATAATCTCCCCCTTTTTGATGATGACAACCAATTGATGATGGAGTTAACCTTAACTCCCCTTATCAATATGTCATATTGATTGAAGTCAAAGCAATATTTCATCATGAATATTTCATCAGTGCATGCATCATTATCATAAGTATTACATGCATAATACCAAATCATCATGTATATTTTCAAAATATAAAATCATCATTACATGCATGATTCTAAATTATTATTCATAATTACATCATACCATGCATGATTATCATCATACCTTCTCCTCCTTTGTCATCAACAAAAAGGAAAAGTGGATCTAGCTAGTTTTTTAGATATGCAAGTTTTACAACATACAAGCTAGCAAACTTTTCATCACTTTACAACATGCATAATCACCAAATCATCATTAATTTTAAAGATGTGCAAGATTGTAAATTTTATAAGTTTGCACTATTGCTTCTTAAGATAGACAAGATAGCACTTTTGCTTCTTTTGAGATTGCAAGCTAGCAATTCTTGGTGATGTTCAAGGTAGCAAGTTCTTTCTTCTCTTTTGAGAAGTACAAGCTAGCAATTTTGCTTCCTACCAAGTTTTTCTCCTTGAGTTCTTCTCCTTGCAATTTGTAAGCTAACAAATTTAGCAAGTTTTACATCATTTTAGAACATGCAAGCTAACAAATTTTACTCCCCCTTTATTATTATTAAATAGAAGGGAAGAATACAATGTTGTAATTCTTTTCTCTTTACTTCAATCTTCAAATCATGACAAAGATAAATAACAAAGATGAATTTACATCAATATTTCAATCCTAAAAAAAATCAAATCATGAATGTCAAAAGACCATATATCATTTTTAACAAATTTCTTCTTTTGTAAATAGAAATAATGATATGAAACGATCTTGATTCAAAAAGAAGACTCAAGTCATAAAAATCAAGAAGTCAAGATCATGATCTGAAAAATGTATAAGGAGAGTTTATGCACTTGGGAGATTTAACAATTTGCCTAAATATAATATTCAAACTAGCAATTTTGGTTCTCTTGATATGCTAGCAATTTTCTTTCTCCCATTTATCATTGTAAACAAGTTCTCCCATTTGTCATTGTAAACAAGGAAGAAGTAGAGTGGAAGAATACAATAGTACCCTTTTTTTTTTTTTAACATTAATACTCTACTTATAACATAAAGTTTACAGCCACAAATGCAAAGGAATTACACATCATGTTATGAAAGATAATATCAAAGATCATGTGAATACCAAAAAACATGATCCATTTTGGCAAATCACCTCTTAAATAATCAAAAGGAATTCTTAGGAGATCAAATAGTAAAAGATATTCAAAAAAAATTTAAGTCATGGATTCCAAAAAAGATATTCTCTTTAATAAATCATAAAAAGAAACATAGGAGAAAAATATTTCAATTCATGCATAAGAAATCTTATGATTCATATAGAAAATCTCCTCTTTAGTAAATGGTAAGAAGAAACATAGAAGAATAAAGAAGAGATCTTGATTCACATAAAATAGAAGATATCTCAAGAGAAAGTTCATGATTCGATTGGAAAAATCTTATTTAGATTGAAATCATCAAAATCTTTTTCATAGTCCAAGAGATTCATACAAATAGATTCATCAATCTCTTTTTGAAAACTCGATAAGATAGGGATTGAGAAGTTTTCAAGAAAAATGTATTCCCATTTTATTTCATGCAAGCATGTCTTTGTCTTTTATGCCAAATGAAAACATGCATCATCATTTAAAAGCAAAGTTCATCATGATAAAGATCAATAATATAATAAAAAATCATTATTACTTTAAATTCTCATGCATAGTATAAAATCATCAAGCATAGTATCAAAACTTGTAACATTTTTATTACGTCTTAAATCATTATGCATCATTAAATCATCAAACATGATTTCATTAAACATAAAGCATTTTTAATAAAAAAATAATATGGAAAGCATCAAGATACATATTATTGCTTCTTAAAAACATACATAGAATTAATCTTATTAGATGTACAAGCATTAGAGTTAAATCTAACATTTTGTTTCTTTATCATAAAACATGTAATTTTCATAATTATTATTTTTTTAAATTATATATAATTTTTCTAAACTAATTTAAGAACAACTCATGAAATGCATCAAGTAATTTCAAAATAAGGTAAAGGAGTTTTGGTTACCTCGTCGTTGAAAGCCATTAAGGCGTAGTTCCACCACCTTATCTTTGTTGGTTTGCTTCTCGTCTTCGGATGAGCTTGATTCGTCCCAAGTCACCTTGAATACTTTCTTCTTCTTTGGTAATTTCTTCTTTTTAAGTTTATTTTTATTCTTTATTTCTTGTTTTAAGAATTTTTTAAGCTTTATTGTGAGGAGTTCAAGGTCATCATCATCTTACTTGAGTCATCACTCAAGTGGTATTCTATTATACGAGTGTCAAATCCTTCCTGTTTTTTGGAAAGTACTTCTCATGTTCATCATGTTCAACACAAGTCATTTCATAGGTCATCAAGGACCCAATAAGTTCTTCAATCGGAAAATGGTTCAAGTCCTTTGATTCTTATATTATTATTACTTTAGGATCCTAACTCTTTAGAATGGATCTTAATATCTTGTTAATAAGTTCAAAATCAGAAAAATATTTGCCAAGCGCTTTTAGACCATTGACGACATCCGTAAACCGAGTGTATATGTCTCTAATGGTCTCACTTAGTTTCATCCAAAATAATTCATAAGTATGGACTAAAAGATTTATTTTGGACTCCTTTACTCTACTAGTACCTTCGTGAGTAATTTTGAGTGTGTGCCAAATATTGAAAATCGTTTCACAAATAGACACTCGATTGAACTCATTTTTATCTAAAGATCAAAGCAAGGCATTCATAGCCTTACATTTAAAGAGACAATCTTCTTCTCCAACTCATTCCAATTATTCATTGGAAGAGAAGACTTTTGAAAGCCATTTTCCATAATACTTCATAAATTTAAATCCAAAGAAAGCAAGAAAACTCTTATTCGAGTTTTCCAATATGTGTAATTTGTCCCATTGAATATATGAGGATGAATGATAGAGTGACCCTCTTGAAAGTCAAAACGACGTCGATTTGAAAAATCTTCATTTTGATAAAACCAATATCGGAAATGTATTTAACTTGAAAGTGTTCGTAAGAGTGTGTTGAGAAAATAAAGCAAGTAAGGCAGTGTGCAGTAAAGGTAAATTGCACAAATAGAAATACAAATTGAGTTTTATAGTGGTTTGGTCGTTGTGACCTACATCCACTCCTGATTCCTCTTCTGTCGAGGCCACCGGCATCCACTAACGATCTTCTTTCAATAGGCGAAGATCAACTACCCTTTTACACCACTCTTTCTCCTTTTCACGGGTTTAAGTGACAACCCTTACAAGCACTCACTCCTCCCTAAACAGAATTCTAAACTTTAAAACTAAAGGAGGGGATTTCTCAGGTGATTGCTATATCGTTTTCCCACTTTTAAGTTCTCTGTGCTTGTATGTGTTAACTAGGGATAAGAAGGGCATTTATAGGCTCCAAATAGATTCAAACTTCGATCCAAAACTAGTCTCATCCTGGGTCTTTCGGGTAGGCGGTACCATCACCTACAGCACTGATACTAGGCGGTACCATCGCTCAGTCTAGCTGTACCACCATCTAACACCCTGCCACTATGCGGTACCACTGCTTGACACAATTTCCCGCCTAGATGGGCAGTACCACCGCCTAACACAGTCTCGAAGACTATGCCACCAACGGTTCCACCTGTTGGGTCACTATTTGGGCCTTTTACTTGGCCCAACACAACCCAAACTTAGGCCCAATTGGCCCCTAATTGAGTTGACCCAATTTTGACCCAATTACACCTAAAACCTACTTCGATCTAGACAATTATTACAAAGATAAATCAAATGTTGCTCGGCATATCATTGGTTCATTGATGCCTCATCCGATTCTTCGGCGCATCGTCCTCTCTTACGGCCTATTGCCTAATTGGCCAGTTGACCTCTGCAACTCTAATTTCCTTGGCGTAATTTCCGCTCTTCTTGGCCCGATGCCCGAACCCATGGCCCGAAGCCTTCTATCGATATGTCGACCGATCCTTTGGCTCGACGTCCAATCTTCTGATATGTTCCACTCCGGCCCAACATGATTCTTCTTGCTTTAATTATCTCTCCATGATCGAAGCTTCCTACGTCACTCAAAATACATTTTAGATCATAAACACTATCAATTGGTTTCATCATCAAAATCCGAGATTCAACACCCATTACATCATTTTTTTAAACCATTACATGAAATATATCAAGAAAAATTAACTTGGTGATGAGATATACAATTCATGAATACAAAGGAATTATACATAATAAAACTCAAATCATAAAGCTTAAAAGCTCAAGTGACGTATCATGAGTAATTTGGATAAATGTCCTCTTTAGTAAATAACAAAAGAATTGTAGGAGAATAAATAATAAATGATCTCGATTCATGCATAAGAATTCTCAAGTCATCAAGATCATGTTTGTTAGGACTCTAGCTAAGAGAGTCCTAATTGAGTTTCATTGAAAGGGGCATTCATGTAAAACCTACCTAGCTGACCCCTATTAAAGAGTTGAAGAGGCCGGCTAAGGTTAGGATTAGTTTGGAGGTTGTTTCTTAGAGAAGCATTAGGAGTTGGTTAGAAGTAGGAGTCTTGAGTAGGAGTCCTATTAGGAGTAGGATTGAAGTAGGATTCTTGAGTAGGAGTCCTATTAGGAGTTGGGGTTTAAAAGCCCTATAAATATTCATATATTCATCATCTTTTAAAAAGGAATAGATGAATCTTTTTAATAGCCTTTCAATAGCAACATGGAGGAAGGAATCCCTATAGAGTTCCAAGGAGACTGATCCCCTAAAGAGATCAACCCCAAGCTTAGAATCTGTAAGAGTTCTAACACTTGGTATTAGAGCAACATTCTTGGCATCTCGCTGCCCTTCCATAGTCATCCATCAGCCCTCCATAGCCATGCCCAAAGCAATTCTCACAATTGCTTAAAAGATCGTCGCCGAATTCCATCGTCATCTCCACCACCACGGGTCATCCTTTGATCTCCCCGTGAATTGCAATAGGTTTTGGTTTCCTACCTTACAGCTGCTGTAATTTAGTTATCCTTATTCAAAAATCTAAAAAAGTTGTTCCTATATTGCTACATAAACTTTTTGTCGTAAAGTTTTCATCTCTACGATGAAAGATGCACTGTAGAATTTCAATCGCATAGCATAGTTTGTTTGATCTTACTACTGCATTTTTTCTGTCCAAATCTCTACGAAATTTTTATGACAACTTTGACACTTCCTAACAATGGATTTCCCTTTGGTTTCATCAAAAAATTCTCAATATAAACCACTGACCTTTTACGTCCAAACTACTACACTTTAAACATAAAAACCTGCTACAGTATCTTCCTGTGATCCTCAATTTTTTCGAACCTTCCACCACCCCATGCCATTAACTTGTCAACAGAAAAAAGATAGGGACATATCTGATCTACAGGCATATACTATGGCTTCTCAAAATCCAATAGATGCCAAATTTGAAGCATTGAAATCTAGGATTGAATCACGGCTTGAATCGTGCTTCGAGGACAAATTATGCGCTTTGTTTGCAGAATTCAGAATTGGACAACCGCCGAGTCCTACTAAATTTCAATGAGGAGAGAATTTAGAGAGGCCTCCAGAGAAGGAGGGACAGCCCTTGGACATGCTTCAACCACGCATGAGGGTGGACTTCTTGTGATGGGAAGGAGACCCAACGGGATGGATTTCGGGCATCGAACGTTACTTTCGCTCCTACCGAATGTCGAATGATGCTATGGTGGAAATTGCAATCATCCACCTTGAAGGAGATGCTATTCAATGGTACAATTGGCTGGAATACAATCATGGGGCTTCGACATGGAATCAATTTAAGAACGCACTACTGAATCGTTTCACACCTATGGAGTATGAAAATATCGATGATCCACTTGCAAAGATTCAACAAACCTCTACGATTCAGGAGTACCAAACCAGGCTTGAGAAGCCATCCTACCTTGCTCATAATTGGATTGACCGTCAATTGTTAGGAACATTCATCGAAGGACTCAAGCCAGAGATAAAAGGGGAGGTTGAGGCGCGACAGCCTCGTACCATGACAACTGCAATTTCTTTCGCCCGAATACAAGAAGAACGGCTCAACCAAAATGCTCAGAGGATGAGAACCTGTCCTAGGCCTGCGGAATATGAACCTCTCTCTACTCCCAGCTATCCTTCGCTACCAAAAAAATTGATAAGAGAAGAACTATGTGACCGATCAGCAAAGGGTCTTCGTTGGCATTGCGACGAGCCGTGGAACTGCAATCATCGCTGCAAATGGGGCCACCTCCTACTGATTGAACCTCTTGAAGACATGGAGGAGGAGGTCCAGGAGCATAAGGAAGAGGTCGTGGATGACGAACAGTTGCCGGTTGATATTATGATGCATGCCCTTGCCGGTTATGCAAACCCACAAACGATGAAAGTGGGAGGACTTTTGAAGCAACAACCTATCACCGTTCTTATTGACACTGGGAGCACAAATAATTTTATGAACAGCAAGGTTATTGTTAAGATGGCCTTACCTATCGAGAATTACAGCAGGTTTGATGTTAAGGTCACCGACAGACAAATTTTGAAGTGTGATCATAGGTGCCTATGGGTAAAGTTATTGTTGTAGGACCAAGAGATAATTTCATATTTCTTCCTCCTCCCTCTTGATGATTATGAGGCCATGCTTGGCCTCGAATGGCTATGGCATTAGGTGATATTTTCTAGAACTTTGTGAAACTAATTATGAAATTTTACAGTAAGGGGAAATAGGTGATATTGCACAGGAAACATGGGGGCGACGTAATGATGATTTGCACACAATGAATGGAGAAGGTTTTACATAAAGCATGTAGGGACTTTTTAGTACAACTTGAGCAGCAAACAAAGGGAGAGCCAACAGAATTTGAAGATCCAAACCTACTTTTTTTGCTTGCTGAATTTTCATATATATTTGATGAACTGCGCAACCTACCTCCTGCCCGTCGGCATGATCATTGTATATTAATTCTTTCAGGCAAACCTCCAACAAATACTCGGCCATATCGGTATCCGCATCTCCAAAATGATGAAATAGAAAAGATTGTAAAAGTGATGCTTGAAACAGGAGTTATTCGGCCAAGTTGCAACCCCTACTCTTCACCGGTGCTCCTCGTATGAAAGAAGGACGAAACATGGTGAATGTACGTTGATTACCGAGCTCTCAATGGCATAACCGTCAAAGACAAATACCCTATTCCAGTAGTAGATGAATTGCTTGATGAATTAAAGGGATCACGAGTCTTCACAAAGCTGGACCTTCGATCCGGGTATCATCAAATACGAGTGTGCGAAGAAGACATACTGAAAACCGCCTTTCGAATACACAACGGCCACTACAAATTTTTGGTAATGCCCTTTGGTCTCACCAATGCTCCCTCCACCTTCTAGAGCCTTATAAATGATATTTTCTGGAATTATCTTTGTAAGTTTGTGCTGGTTTTCTTCGACGACATCCTTATTTACAACCCTTCACTTGAAAGTCATTTTCAGCACTTACGACTTGTTTTTACGATTTTATGAGAACATGTTCTTTTTGTCAAAAAATTGAAGTGCAGCTTTCTTCAGCAGAAGGTAGAATATCTTGGGGATATCATATCAAAGGAACGTGTGGCGGTGGACCCCTCCAAAATTGAAGTAATGCAAAACTGGCCGACCCCGAGGAATGACTATTTACGATAAGGAGATGCTCGCGATTGTGCATGCGGTGACCAAATAGAGACCGTACTTGATCGAGTAATGCTTTCAAATCAAGACCGACCATAAAAGCCTAAAATATTTCTTGGAATAGAAGATATCTTCCCCCGAGCAGCAAAAATGGGCAACAAAGCTTCTTGGATATGATTATGAAATAACTTACAAAAAGGGGAAAGAGAATACTGTTGTAGATGCGCTTTCGCGGCTACTTGAGCAAGTTGAATTTTTAGTCGTTTCACTTCCGACCACTAACTTTCTTGAAGATATTAAGAGGATCCTTAGAAGATCCAGAGACCAATAAGATCATAAAAAAATTAGAGGAAATACCAAGCTCTGTGGCTCATTACAGTTGGGACTCGAAAAAATTACGCTATAAGGGACTCATTATGCTTGTGCCAAATTCTACTTACATAAAGACCATCCTTTAATAGATGCATTCTACACCTACGGTTGGGCACTCTGGGTTCCTTAGAACTTATAAGAGAATGAAGCAAATTTTTTATTGGGTAGGAATGAAAAATATTATTACTAAATTTATGGCACAATGTGATGTATGTCAACGACATAAAGGTGAGACAGTAGCAAGTCCCAGAAAGCTACAACCTTCACCCATCCCGGGCTCAATATGGATTGATATATTAATGGACTTCATCGAAGGGCTTCCCTCATCACAAGGAAAATGTATAATTCTTGTCATGGTGGATCGCCTTATAAAGTATGCTCACTTTTGCGCTATTTGTAATCCCTACACTGCTTCTAGTATTGCTCGAATCTTTATGGAGAATATTGTAAAATTGCATGGGATGCCGAGATCTATTGTAAGTGATCATGATAGGGTCTTCACAAGCAAATTTTGGACAGAGTTATTCTAGATGCAGGGCACTAAATTAAAAATAAGTATGGCATATCACCCACAAACCGATGGCCAGATTGAAGTAGTGAACAGATGCTTGGAGACATACCTCAAATGCTTCACCAGTGATCGACCAAAAGAATGGACAAAGTGGCTTCCCTAGGCCGAGTGGTGGTATAATACAACTTATCATTCATCCACAAAATGTACTCCCTATAAAGCTATGTATGGCCGACCTCCCCCTGTGATCCCAAAATATGTGTTGGGCACATCTAAAGTAGAACAAATAGATAGGGAACTATAGGACAGAGACAAAATGCTGAAGTTGCTAAAAGATAATTTCACTATAGCTCAAGCAAGGATGAAACAACAATATAATCAACACAAAGGTGAAAGAGAATTTTCAGTAGGAGATTGGGTCTTCCTACAGCTCTAGTCATACAAGCAAACATCAATCCAAACCAGAGAATCTATGAAGCTTTCAGCTCAGTTCTATAGACTCTACCAAATTTTGGAGCACATCAGAGTAGTAGTATACAGATTGGACTTACCCGCCAGCTCCTAAATCCATCCAGTCTTCTATGTATCGTGTTTAAAGCTTAAGCTAGGACAAAACGAGACAACCCAATGCCATCTACCAAATATGACTACCCAAGGAGAACTCCAAACCCAACTAAGTGTCATTATTAATCGACGGATCGTGACTCGACGACGACAACCCACTACTGAAGTACTAATATCGTGGGGAACCTACCAATAGAAGATGCCACTTGGGAGAAATATGACAACTTGAAGATCAAATTTTCAGATTTCATGGATCGTTAGCCTCGAGGATAAGGCTGTTTTGAAAAGGGCAGGTCTGTTAGGACTCTAGCTAGGAGAGTCCTAATTGAGTTTCATTGAAAGGGGTATTCATATAAAACCTACCTAGCCGATCCCTATTAAAGAGGTAAAGAGGCTAACTAAGGTTAGGATTAGTTTGGAGGTTGCTTCTTTGAGAAGTATTAGGAGTTGGATTGAAGTAAGAGTCTTAATTAGGAGTACTATTAGGAGTTGGCGTTTAGATGCCCTATAAATAGTGATGTATTCATCCTTTTTTGAAAAGGAATAGATGAATCTTTTTAGCAGCCTTTGAGCAGCAACCTAGAGGAAGGAACTCCTATAGGGTTCCAAGGAGGTCGATCCCCTAAAGAGAAATTAATATCATGATTAGGATAAAACTCATTCAAATTCAAATCATCAAATCATCAAAATCATTTTCAAGAGATTCAAAAAATATATAAATAGATTCATTAATCTTCTCTTTTTTTTTCATCAATGATTCAATTATATCATGAGATATACTAATCATAATTACAAAGGAGTCATAAAAAAATCATGATATGAAAGATATTAATATGAAAGATTAAGAAGATCAATTCGTGAATGATTCATCTTGACAAATCTCCTTTTAAGTAAATAACGAATAGAATAATAGAAGATCAAATAAGAGATCATGATTCTCATAAAATAAATCTCAAATCATTAATTCCAAGAATCAGATTCGTTTGGATAAATATTTTTTTAAATGATAAAATCATACGAGAACAAAATGATTCATATAAAATATAACTCATGTCGTAAACATGAATAAATCAAGTGTTTGGATAAATATGAAAACAAATTGTCATATCCAAAATCATCATCAAAATCAAATTTCTTTCATTCAAAAAATTTATTGAAAGCAACATTGATTGATTCCTATAAGATTAACAGTAGCTAAAGTTCCTTTAGTTCCAAATTTTGTGATTAATTTCATACTCTAGTTTTACATACAAAAGCCATGCATCATTATTTAAAATCGAAAAGCAATACAGAAATCATCAAGATACACATTATTGTTTCTTAAAACATACATAGAATTAATCTTATTAGGTGTACAAGCATTAAATTTAAATCTAACATTTTGTTCCTTGATCATAAAACATATAATTTTCATGATCATTTTTTTCAAAATAACTAGAAAAAGAAGCATGATTTTTTTTTTTTACTAACTAATTTAAAAATAACTCATGAAAAACATCAAGTAATTTCATATTAAGGTAAAGAGGTTTCGAGTGAGTCATTTACCTCATTGTCGAAAGCCACCAAAGCGTAGTTCGCAACCTCATCTTCGGATACACTTGTTTCATCCTTCATTATCGCCTTGAGTGCATTCTTCTTCTTTAACAACCTCTTCTCTTTAAGTTCATTTTTATTTTTTAATTATTATTTCATAAACTTTTTAAATTTTATAATGAGGAGTTTAAAGTCATCATCATCACTTGAGTTATCACTCAAGTGGTATTCTATTATTCGAAGTGTCAAATCCTTCCTGTTCTTTGGAAGGTTGTTCTCAAGTTCATCATATGTCTTGCACGTCATTTCATATATCATCAATAAGCCAATAAGTTCTTTCAGTGAAAAATTATTTAAGTTCTTCGCCTCTTGTATTGCAGTTACTTTCAGATCCAACTCTTTGGAAGGGATCTTAGAATCTTGTTTATAAGTTTAAGATTAGAAAAACATTTGCCAATACCTTTTAAACTATTGATGACATCCCTAAAATGGGTATACATGTCAACAATAGTTTCGCTTGGCATCATACAAAACATTTCAAAATCATGCATCAAAAGATTAATCATTTCATAAATAGAAACTTGATTAAATTCATTTTTATTCAAAGCACAAAATAAAGCATTCATAGCTTTGACGTTCAAAGAGAAAGTCATCTTCTCTAAATCATTCCAATCGTTTACTAGAAGAAAAGACTTTTGAAATCCATTTTCAATAATATTCCATAAATCGAGATTCAACGACCCTTTTGAAAGCCAAAAAGAGTCATTTCTCTTAGGTGTTAAGCCAAACGAGAAAAAAATGTGGCTTTGATACTAACTATTATGATTGAGTCGGCACTAAGGAGGGGCGGTGAATTAGTGCTTACGTAAAACTTTACGCCGATTCAAAAATCCTTGTTCGATGAAAATCGATATCCAAAAGATGTTAACTTGAAACACATTCATAAGCGTAGTGAAAGTAAGAAATCAGTTTGCAATTAAAATAAAAAGCTTAAAGTAAATGTAAACTAGATTTTTATGGTGGTTCGGTCATCGTGACCTACATCCACTCCCGATTCCTCTTCAATCGAGGCTACCAACTTTCATTACTGGTCTTCCTTCAATGGGTGAAGACCAACTACCTTCTTACAACCCTTTCTCCTTTTCATAAGTTTAGGATGCTAGTCATAGGTGCCCAGCAAGCCAATCACGTGAGTGATGGCACGTGTGACTTGATACAGAATCTTTTTGCTTATTATATTTTGGCGTATATCACTTTATAACTATTGCATAAATGCATATATATATTGTGATGTCCTTGGATTTGTGCAATGGGAATCGGATCGTGATGAGATCACGATAATGAGATCGATTCACCTTTAAACACATATCCTAAATAATCCCGGTCATAGGTTACTCGAGAGGGACATCGTGATAACCGGATAGACTGGTGTGCTGTATACCCGTCCATATGATGGATGCAGCTGGTCTCATAGCTGCTCGTGTAGGGACACTAGGGATACAATACAGGTGCTCATTGGAGAATGAGTTCACTGATTGATCCGCTTACGGAATGCTGGATGGTTGATGATGCCTTATTGTTAGACAGCGATTCCGTAGTCCTAGTGATGTATCTGGTCCTTAGATTTGAGACACCAAGGATGTCCTGTATGAGTGCTCCACTCTTTGATACCAGACTTATAGGTTTGGCTGTCCCAGATCTAGTACAGCTGGTCATTGGGAGTGGTAGTCGACCTTACGAGGGCTATTGAGTGTCGATAGAGGATCATCCACTCTCGGCGTCATGAGAGGAATATCCCATGTGTTCTTGCTCAGACAAATCCCTGGCCAGGGTCATTCGGGTTGAGAGAGAAAGAGTTCCCCGGGAGAATCCGATTAGAGCGAGACTTGGGTAGAAACCGTATGGGTCTGACAGCACCATGCTCGATATACGGTCTCTGGGATATTAGATGGATGAGGGACTATAGGTACATGGTAACTGAGGACAGACAGGTCCAATGGATTGGATTCCCCTGTATCGTTTGGGGACTACAGCGTAGTGGCCTAGTACGTCCGTAGTTGATGAGTCGAGTGAATTATTACAGAGATAATAATTCACTGAGTTAGAAGGAGTTCTGACAGGTATGACTCACGGCCAGCTCGATATTGGGCCTAGAGGGTCACACACATATGGTAGGCATTGCGATGAGTAGAGGTTCGGATATGAGATATCCGACGGAGCCCTTGTCTTATTGGATGCAGATCCAATACCCACTAGGGAAGGACCCATTAGGGTTTGACACGGGATCTCTATAAATAGGAGGGATTCACAACCTCATAGGCTAGAGTCTTTGCTTGCCTTTCCTATTCTCCTCTTCCTCTCCACCTCAGAGCAGGCCTGGAGTCTTGAGGAGCATCGTCGCAACCCTGTTGTGTGGATCACCGCTAGAGAGGAGGACGCTTGACCTCCTTCACCCTCTCCTAAGGATCTATAAGGAAACATGGATATACGATCTCCCTAGGTAACACAATCTATACGCAGTTTCATGTTTCACGGATTTTTACGTACCAATCTTTGCACGACGACGAACATCTCTTTGGGAATCGGGGATTTTGTTTTCTTGTTCTTCCGCTGCGCATGTGATGTCGCCCCCCATGATTTCCCAACATAGGAGACAACCCTTACAAGCTTCACACCTCTCTTATAATAAGCCTGAAACTTAAAGAGGAGGCCACTTAGCACTTTTTCAACTCAGAATTACAACCCCTTTATACTCAAATTCTTGCTTAATTCTTGCATCTCAATGCAGGAATAGCTGGGGTATTTAGACCCCAAATAACTTTAAAATTGGAGCCAAAAAATGTCCCATCTTGGATTTGTTGGGTCTTGGCGGTACCACCGTTTGTGTTGGGTGGTACCACCACTGCAGTACTAATACTAGGTGATACCACCACCCAATCTAGCGATACCATCACCTGACACAGTTTAGGAGACTGTGTTTGGGTGGTACCACCGCCTAGTCTAGCGGTACCACTGCCTGACACTGGGCGGTACCACCGCTTAGTTTGGCGATATTACTACTTGACACAGTCTTGGAGATTGAGCCACTAGCAGTGCCACTGCATTGACGGTGCCACCACCTAACCTAACTTTTAGGTTACTGAATATGTCTTTCTCTTGGTCGAAAATAGCCCCACTTTGGGCACACTTGGCCCCTAATTGAGTTTGCCTAATTACATTCTAAACCAACCCAATTACAACTAAAACTACTTCGATCTAGACAAATTATTATAAGCAAGAATACTAAGTTATCCAACATGTGATTGGTTCATCCAGCACTTCGTCTAACCCTTCGGCACATCGTTCTCTCCTTCGACGTATTGCCCAATCAACATTTGCCTTCTCGCAATATCCGATCTCCTTGGCGTAATGTCTAATCTTCTTGGCCCGATGCTCGAACTCATGGCACTAAGCCTTCTGCTGATATGTTGACCATTCCTTCGATCTGACGTCCAATCTTCTGGTATGTTCAATTCCGGCCTAACTTTTTATTCTTCCTGCTTTAATCAATTTGCCTCTACTGATCAAAATTAGTCTTACGTCACTCAAATGCAGATTAGATCATAACATTATCAATTGGTTTCATCATCAAAATCTGAGATTCAATAATCGGGTCTTTAATAACCTATAAAATGACATGCATAACACATGATAAACTTGAGAACAACCTTTCAAAGAACAGGAATGATACAATACTTAGAACTAAAGAAGGCCACTTGGGTGAAAACTTAAGTGACGATGATGATGACTTGGCACTTCTTACAAGAAGGTTTAAAAAATTCTCAAAAAGGAACAAAACAAAACAAGACACTAAGAACAAAAGTGAACTAAAAAAGGACCAAATAATTTACTATGAATGCAAGAAGTCAGGGCACTTCAAAAATGAATATCCCCAAGTGAAAAGAACCTACCAAAAAAAAAAGGCAAAGGCGCTCAAAATAACTTGGAATGATTCGAGGACATCCGAAGATGATGAGTCAATCAATAAAGATGAAGTTACAAATTACGCTCTAATGACGCTCAATGGCGAGGTAAGTGACTTAATCGAATCTCATTTAGCTTATGATGATTTACTTATTGCTTTCAATGATCTATCTGATGAATGTAAGCTAGTTGTTAAAAAATACTAAGTTGTTAAAAAAAGAGAATGCTCCTCTTGTTAGTGAATTTGATGAATTAAAAAATGAGCATGATGATAGTATGTTAGCTTCTTGCACTAATAGTGATGAGATAGATTCACTTAAGAAAGAAAATGTCTTACTACAAGAAATATTAGAAAATTTTAAAATATGTAATAAATCTGTAAACATGATCATTGCTAATAAGGGTCATGTTCATAGAAAGGAAGAAATGGCCACGTGGGTCAATTTAATTACCTTACATTTACCGACTTAATATTATTGAGCGAAGGGATTTTGATTCGGTCTTCTAATATGATATATCACACAAATACATATTTAATATATATCTACAACGCATGCAAATATATATATATATATATATATATATATATATATATATATATATATATATATATATCTAGTATGTGTATAAGTAATTACACATCATTTGAGTAATCACACCAGATGATCATGGACCATAGCCTAATGTGATTAGGCCCAAGCTAGTGGGCCTAATCACTCACATCACGATCTATGTGTGTATTGGTGCATCTCCATGCCCTATAATTGTCTATCTCATCCTCATCGGCATCTCAGTGTATCTTCATGCGTCGCGATCGTTTGTCTCGACCTTATGGATCCTGCTATCACTATTAGAACCCTTGCATATTCTAAACTTGGGGTTGATCTCTTTAAGGGATCGGCCTCCTTGGAACTCTATAGGGGTTCCTCCCTCCAAGTTGCTACTCAAAGGCTACAGAAAAGATTCATCTATTACTTATGAAAAGAAGAGGAATACATGGCTATTTATAGGGCTTCTAAACCCTAACTCCTAATAGGACTCCTACTTCTAACCAACTCCTAATAGGACTCCTACTCAAGACTCCTATTCCTTTACAACTCCTAATTCTTCTCTAAGAAACAACCTCCTAACCTTATTCGGCCTCTTCACCTCTTTAATAGGGGTCGACTTAGGTAGATTTTATATAAATGTCCCTTTCAATTAGGACTCTCCTAGTTAGAGTCCTAATAGATCTTCCCTCTTCAAATCAACCTTGTCCTCGAGGCTGACGATTCATGAATTTTGAGAATTTAATCTTCAAGTCGTCATAGTTCTCCCAAGTCGCATCTTCTGTTGGTAGGTTCGCCCACTATATTAGCACTTTAGTAGTGGGTCACCATCGTTGAGTCATGATCCGTCGATCAATAATGGCACTTGGCTGGGTCTGGAGTTCTCCTTGGGTAGTCATATTTGGTGGTTGGCTTTGGGTTGTCTCCAAGCACCTATTTACAACTTTCGTCTAGCCGTCGGTTTGTGGGTGATATGTCGTACTCCTTTTCAATTTAGTATCTTGCATATAGAATAACTTTGTCCAAAATCTACTCATGAAGATACAAGTAGAATTTGTCATAAGCACAATGCGTCCCTTATAGCGTAATTCTTTGGAGTCCCAATTGTAATGAACCATGGAGCTTGGTGCTTCCTCCAATTTTTTTATGATCTTACTGATCTCCGAATCTTCCTGTCATTCCCTTTTAATATCTTTAAGGAAGTCACTAGTCGAAAGTGAAATGGCCAAAAATTCAGCTTGCTTGGGTAGCCATGAAAGCGCATCTACAATAACATTCTCTTTCCCTTTTTTACGAGTTATTTCATAATCATATCCAAGAAGCTTTGTTACCCATTTTTGCTGCTCAGGGGAAGATATCTTTTGCTCCAAGAAATATTTTAGGCTTTTATTATCGGTCTTGATTTGAAAGCATCGCCCGATCAAGTACGATCTCCACCTCGTTGCTGCGTGCACAATGGTGAGCATCTCCTTATCATATGTTGACATGTTTTAATGGGAGAGAGATAATGCCTTACTAGTGTATGTAAGTGGTCGATCATCTTGCATGAGAACATCTCCAATTTTGACTCCAGATACATCGGCAACAATGATGAAGCATCGGTTGAAATCTGGTAACGCTAGCACCAGCATCGTCGTCATGGCTGCCTTAAGTTTGTCGAAGGCAGTGAAGGCTTTGTCCAACCATTGGAAGGTATCATTTTTTAGTAAAGAAGTGAGTGGTGCACTAATCTTTCTATAGTTTTTCATCAACTTACGGTTGTAGCCTGTTAAACCGAGAAAGCCATGTAGCAATTTTATGTTCCTCGGGGTTGGCCAGTTCTACATTGCTTCTATTTTGAAGGGGTCCATCGTCACACCTTCCTCTAATACGATATGTCCAAGATATTCCACCTTTTGTTAAAGAAAGTAAAAATTCATAGTGGACGTTGTATGTTCGAAAGGCGGTTTTCGGTGTATCTTCTTCGCACACTCGTATTTGATGATACCCGGATCAAAGGTCCAACTTTATGAAGATTTGTGCTCCCTTTCATCTAGCAATTCATCTACTATTGGAATAGGGTATTTGTCCTTGACGGTTATGCCATTGAGAGCTTGATAATCAACACACAATCGCCATGTTCCGTCCTTTCGTACAAGGAGCACCGGTGAAGAGTAGGGGCTGCAACTTGGTCGAATAACTCTTGTTTCGAGCATCTCTTTTACAATCCTTTCTATTTCATTCTTATGGAGATATGGATACTGATATGGCTGAGTATTTGCTGGAGATTTTCCTGAAAAAATTATTATACAACGATCATACCGACGGGTAAGAGGTAGGTTGCGCAATTCATCAAATATATCTGAAAATTTAGCAAACAAAGGAAGTAGATTTGGATCTTCAAATTCTGTTGGCTCTCACTTAGTTTGCTGCTCAAGTTGTACCAAAAATCTGCTGTATGTTTTATGCAAAACCTTCTCCATTTGTTGTGCATAAATCGTCATTACGTCGCCCTCATGTTTCCCATGTAGTATCACCTATTTCTCCTTACTGTAAAATTTCATAATTAGTTTCATAAAATTTCAAGAAATATCACCTAATGTCGTCAACCATTTAATTCTGAGCATAGCCTCATGATCATAAAGAGGGAGGAGGAAGAAATATGCAATTATCTCTTGGTCCTGCAACAACAGTGTAACTCACAGGCACCTATGATCATACTTCAAAATCCATCCATCGGCGACCTTAATGTCAAACCTGCTGCAATTCTCGATAGGTAAGGTCATTCGGACAACAACCTTACTATTTAGGAAGTTATTAGTGTTGCCCGTGTCAATGAGAACAGTGATTGGTTGTTGTTTGAGAATGCCTCTCACTTTCATCGTTTGCGGGTTTGAGTAGCCGGCTAGTGCATGTACCGTAACTTCGGTTGGTTGTGGCTCTTCTTCTGCATCTTCTTCTTCATGTTCAAGGCTCTCTTCTAGATGTTTAATAGTCTCTTCTTCTATTAGTTCAATCATAAGAAGTCTCCATTTACTACAACGATGCTCATGGCTCCACGGCTCATCACAATGCCCACATAACCCCTTCGTAGATCGCTCCCAAAATTCTTCTCTTGTAAAACTTTTTGGTTCAGGGACTCGGTTGATAGTAGGGGAGGCTGAGGGCTTTAGTATTGTTGGTTGGGGAGCAACCCTAGTCCTCCGGGCTTCATAGTTCAATCGCTCCTCTTGAAATCATACGAAAGATATGGCTGCCATAAGTGTGTACGGTTGTTGCGCTTTAACTTCTCCCCGGATCTTCAACTTCAAGCCCTCAATGAAGGTCCCCAATAGCTGTTTTTTAGACCAATCATGAGTTTGATTAGATAACCTTTCAAACCTGGTTTGGTACTCTTGAATGGTGGAGGTTTGTCGGATCTTTGCTATTTGTCCATCAATGTTCTTGTAATCGGTTGGTCTGAAGTGGATCAGTAGTCCTTCTTTGAATTGTCGTCATGAGAGGACTCCATGAGTATGTTCAAACTAGTCAAACCACTATATAGCATCCCCTTCAAGATGTATAGCTGTAATTTTCACTATAGATGCGTCTGCGGTTTTGTGGTACCAAAAATATCGCTCCGCGCGCGAGATCCAATCAATCGGGTCTCCTTCCTTCCATCTAGGGAAGTCCACCCTCATGCGTGGATAGCTGGGGTCGGTCATAGAGCCTCCCCTCTCTTGGAAGTCATATCTACGGGCTTGGTGCGATTGGTTAGAGCTCTCTCCTTGCTATGATTTCTTCGGGCTTAGTGGTCGACCCAAACTGAGTTCGGTAAAGAGAGTCTAAATCTTATCCTCCAATCGCACCTCCAAGTCTTTGAATTTAACATTGATTGCCTCCTTAGATACCATAGTATATGCCTCCAAATATGTGATGTTAATATCTCTCTTTTGTTATTGGGTTAAATACATGTATAGGTTGAGAGAAGTGATGGTTGAAAGAGTTGGTGGATTGGTGGATATAGGCTACGGTTAAGGCTTATTTTGTTGCTGTTTTGGGTGCAGTTTGAGGGTGTGGTTTGGTGGAGTTTTAGGGTTGTGGATGAAAGTTTTAGATCTTTGGTAGATGACAGCAAAGGTTTGATAGAAATAAGTGGAAGTTTGTTAGAAATAAGTGGAAGTTTGCTGCATAATTGGAATAAGTGGAAGTTTGTTAGAAATAAGTGGTAGATGGCAGCAAAGTTTTAGATGGCAGCAAAGGTTTGAAAGAAATAAGTGGAAGTTTGCTGCATAATTGTGTTGTCTTGTAAGAGCAGAATTGTCATCGAAGAAACAACGGTTTCTCAACAAAATTTCCACCAAAAACTTGAGAGATTTGAGGAGGGAATTGATAGCAATATCTCAGTTTATATGACAGTAAAGATGTCCAATTTAATCAAGAAAATTTCGACAGTAATAGTAAAACAATTGGTGCAAGTTGCGATAGCAGAATTCTCGTCGAAAAATTTCAACGGTCTACGACGAAAATTTGTAGTAATGCAAAATTGTTTTTAGAGATGAATTCCTCGATAGATCAATTTTAGATGGAAGCCAACATGATCTATGAAGTGTATAAGAAATTTTATTTAAAAAAGATTGTAAATAGAGGGTTAAGGCAACAATTTGTGGCTAAAATTTTCTAAGCACAGATATTCAAGTGTAGCAGATTGGACGTAAAAGATCAGTTGTTTATATTAAGAATTTTTCGACAAAACCAAAGGAAAATCCACTGTTAGGAAATATCAATGCTATCATAAAAATTTCATAGAGATTTGGACAAAAAAAAATATAGTATCAAGATCAAATAAACATTACTTTATAGTTGAAATTTTACAGTGTAGATTTTCAAGTATAGCAGATTAGACGTAAAAGATGAATAGTTTATACTAAGAATTTTTTGACAAAACTAAAGGAAAATTAGCTGTTAGGAAGTGTTAAAGCTGTCATAAAAATTTTGTAGAAATTTAGATAGAAAAAACACAGTAGCAAGATCAAACAGATTGTGCTATGCGATTGGAATTCTGTAATGTATTTTTCGTCGTAAAGATGAAAAATTTGTGACGAAAAGTTTATGCAGCAATATATGAACAATTTTTTTTTGATTTTCGAATAAGGATAACTAAATTGCAACAACAGTAAAATAGGAAACCAGAACCTGTTGCAATTCACAGGGAGATCAAAAGATGATCCGCGGTGGTAAAGATGACGGCGAAATTTGGCGATGATCTTTTAAGCAATTATGAGAATTACTTTGGGCAGCTATGGAGGGCTGATGGATGGCTATGGAAGGGCAGCGAGATGCCAAGAACGCTGCTCTGATACCAGATTTTAGAACCCTTGCAGATTCTAAACTTGGGGTTGATCTCTTTAGGAGATCGGCCTCCTTGGAACTCTATAGGGGTTCCTCCCTCCAAGTTGCTGCTTAAAGTCTATAGAAAAGATTCATATATTACTTATAAAAAGAGGAGAAATACATGGCTATTTATAGGGCTTCTAAACCCGAACTCCTAATAGGACTCCTACTCAAGACTCCTACTTCTTGTTAGGATCGGAGCAGCACTAAGAGGGGGGGTGAATTAGTGCAGCGGATTAAAATGTCGGTTTGATAAATCTTTCGTACGATAGAAATCGGAATCAGAAGTGCTTAACTTGAAAGCGTATTCGCAAAGTTGTGCAGCAAAGGTAATGAGGAAATAAAGCAAGTAAGAATGTTTGCAGTAATGTAAATAGCAGTAATGAAATGCAAACCAGAGATTGCGCCGATTTTAAAATGGTTCGGTCAAATGACCTACATCCACTTGCGAGGCCCCTCTTCGATGAGGCTCCCACCTTCCACTAGCAAATCTCTTGAAAGGGAAGGGTAAATACCCCTCTTACAACTTTTTACAAGTGGTTCACTCTCTTACAGATTTTCAACAAGAAAGAAGGAGGTGAACACTAGCAAATTGAAAACAAGACTAGCTAAGACTTTTCTAAGGCCTTTCTCTAAAACAATTGCTTCTCAAAAAGTTGTAATCTCAGTTGAGATTTGAGGGGTATTTATAGGCCTCAAGAGGATTCAAATTTGGGCTCCAAAATTTGAATTCTCTTTGGTTCCCGATGCTGGCGGTGCCACCGCCTGTCAGTGGCGGTGCCACTGCCCAGCTCTCGGGTGCTGGGCGGTGCAACCGCCCAGTCTGGCGGTGCCACCGCCAGACCCTTCGGTTCACTGGTTGGGCTTCAAATTTAGCCCAAACCAAATCTAATTTTGGCCCAGTTGGCCCCTAACCAGGATATAGGATTATCTCTTAATCCTAATCCTAATTACAAGTGAACTACATAATTAAAAACATCCTAAGCAAGTTGTAAACTGCGAACGTCGAGTCTTGTCTGGCGAGCTTTCCAACGAACTTCTTCCGACGGACTCCCAATAAGCTCCCGATCTTGTGATGACTTTAACGAGTAGCCGAGCCTTCTCGGTGATCTCCGTGAACCTCCGACGATCTCTTCGGCGAACTTCCGAAAATTCCGACAGGTTCCCGATTTCTTCTCGGTTGGTTCCGGCAGCATCTCCAACGATTCTTCGGACTCTTAAACGTCCATCGAACTTGACTCCGATATTCTTGCTTTGTGTTTTTTGGTTATCATAGTTAATCCTGCACACTTAACTCAATAATATAGATTAGATCAATTAACCCATCAATTGATTTTATCATCAAAATCCGAGATTCAATAATCTCCCCTTTTTGATGATGACAATCAATTGATGACGGAGTTAAACATAACTCCCCCTATCTATTTGCCATATTATGAGAAGGTAAAAATACTTGAATTCCATCCCATTGAATTCAAGTATAAACCGATAAGTTCTAACCGTAGAACTTATCGTTATTCTCATTAAGCATAAGTAAATGCAATACTTCGATGAAAATCATTTTCAAGTCGAATGATAAGAGACAATTTTTACTACAACAGGATATAAAGATTTTCAACATGAATTTCATGATATAAATGTAAGGCATGCTTTCAATATGATCAATCAATCTTACGATATTCTCAAAGATTTCGCAAGGCATATAAGACATTCATATCACACAAGCTTTTGTAATTCATATAAGTCATGCTATCAAAATGGTACAAGTCATCACTTTTCTCCCCCTTTGTAATCAACAAAAAGGGAATGAGACTTGAAGCATATAGTTTGTGATTATAACATCAGGAATTCAGCATTGATCATACAAAAATTCATCATCCAAAATTAAGTATGCTAAAATATTTACGCAGAGTTCATCATAAAGGAAAATTCAGCATTCATCCATTTTATAAAATCTCTTCTTTCTATAAATAACAAAAATTGGAGGTGTACAAGGAAGAGATTGTGATTAAAAAAAATTTCAAGTAGAAACTCCAATAAGTCAAGATCATAATTCGAATACAAACTCATTCAAATTCAAATTGTCAACTTGAAACTCAAAATCAAGCCATCAAAATCAATTTCGAGATTCACAAAATATCATAAAATCATTCATCTTGATCAGATGGGAGTGGTGTTTGACTCAAGATAGGATAAGATAATTTAACATGTCATTTAGAATCGAAAGAGAAGGATTAGATTCACCGAGGAACGGAGAGAGGATGAAAAACTTTACGGAAAATCCATTCAAACAAGTTTATTCTTAGGGACAATTTAACATACCTAATTCCCTTCTAATGAATTCAAATTGATCTTCATTCAAAGCTTTTGTAAATATATCTGCTAATTGATGTTTTGTGTCAATGAATTCTAGAACAACATCATTGTTAAGGACATGATCGCGTATAAAATGATGTCTAACGTCGATGTGCTTAGTTCTAGAGTGCTGAATTGGATTTTTAGTAAGACATATGGCACTAGTATTATCCCATTTTATGGGAATATTTTTAAAGTGAATTCCATAGTCTTCTAATGTATTTTTCATCCAAACAACTTGTGCACAGCATGCACTTGCAGCAATGTACTCAGCTTCCGCCGTAGATAGTGCAACTGAATTTTGTTTCTTGGAAGTTCAAGAAACAAGTGCATGTCCTAAAAATTGGCATGTTCCGGATGTACTTTTTCTATCTATCCTACATCCGCCAAAATCGGCATCTGCATAAGCTATCAAATCGAATTTTTCAGATTTTGGATACCACAATCCTAGATTTGGAGTTCCTTTAAGATACCTAAATATTCTTTTAACACTTTTAAGATGAAATAATTTAGGATTTGATTGAAACCTAGCACAAAGTCCTACACTAAACATAATATCCGGTCTAGTCGCGGTGAGGTAGAGTAGACTACCTATCATTCCCCTATATGTTTTTTGATCGAAATTTTTACTATTTTCATCCATATCTAACTTAGTCGCAGTACTCATAGGGGTATTTATTGCTTTTGAATTATCCATGTTAAATCATTTTAACAATTCTAATGTATATTTAGATTGGTTAAGAAATATACCATCCCTAAGTTGTTTGATTTGTAATCCTAAAAAGAAAGTTAATTCACCCATTAAACTCATTTCAAATTCATGACTCATACATTTGGCAAATGATTCACATAGTGATTCATCCGAAGAGCCAAAAATAATATCGTCAACATAAATTTGCACAATAAGAAAATTATTTTCAAAATGTTTAATAAACAATGTAGTATCAACCTTGCCTTTGGTAAAATTATTTAAAATAAGAAAGGAACTAAGCCTTTCATACCAAGCTCTAGGAGCTTGTTTCAAGCCATAGAGAGCCTTAGTCAATTTGAATACATGATTAGGAAGAAGAGAATTTTCAAATCCGGGAGGTTGTTCGACATATACTTCTTCGGAAATAAAACCATTCAAGAAGGCACTTTTGACATCCATTTGAAATAGTTTAAAATTATTACTACTAGCATAGGCAAGGAGCATCCTTATGGCTTCTAATCGAGCCACGGGAGCGAAGGTTTCTTCGTAATCGATACCTTATTCTTGGTTGAAACCTTTGGCCACTAATCTAGTCTTGTTTCTAACCACGATACCATTTTCGTCTTGCTTGTTTCTAAAGACCCATTTAGTACCAATGACTAAATGGTCACTAGGTCTAGGAACAAGCTTCCATACCTTATTCCTCTCAAATTGATTTAATTTCTCTTGCATTGCAATAACCCAAAAATCATCTTTTATGGCCTCGTCAATGCATTTAGGTTCGATTTGAGAAAGGAAGGCGGCGTTAGTACAAAAATTCTTGAAAGAGGAACGAGTTTGAACCCCTTTTGATGTATCTCCTATAATTAGCTCTTTTGGATGAGCATCTATATACTTCCATTCCTTGGGTAAGGAAATTTCGGAAGAAGGTGCATCCAAGTTGCTATTTTGAGGAGGGGGTTCATTTAAATTCAAATTATCAAAACCAAGATCACATCAAAATCATTTTTCTTTAAATTAGAAATTTCATTAAAAAATACATGAATAGACTCTTCTATTACTAAGGTTCTTTTGTTAAAAACCCGAAAAGCCTTAGAAACGGAAGAGTAACCAAGAAAGATGCTTTCATTCAAAATAAAGCATTTACAACCGAAAACTTTAAAATAGGAAATATTTGGTTTTTTGTTATTCCATAATTCATAGGGAGTTTTTGATAGGGATGGTCTTATTAGGACCCTATTCATGATGTAGCAAGCCGTATTTACGGCTTCGGCCCAAAAATACTTGGGTAGACTATGTTCATTTAACATCGTTCTTGCCATTTCTTGTAGGTTTCTATTTTTTCTTTCAACTACTCCATTTTATTGGGGATTCCTCGGAGTGGAGAAGTTGTGATTGTATCCATTAACTTCACAAAAATTTTGAAAGTCACGGTTTTGAAATTCGCCACCGTGATCACTCCGAATTGATGAAATCATGAAACCTTTTTCATTTTGAGTGAGTTTACAAAATTTAGAGAAACACTTGAAACAATCACTTTTGTGAGCTAAGAAATAGGTCCAAGTGTATCTAGTATAGTCATCCACAATTACAAACGCATATTTGCTTCCTCCTAGACTTGTCGTGTCAATTGGTCCAAATAAGTCCAAATGAATCAATTGTAATGGTCTAGTGGTGCTAATTTGAGTTTTTGGTTTGAAACTAGTTTTTATTTGTTTACCTAGTTGACATGCATCGCATACTTTGTCCTTAATAAACTTTATATTTGGAATTCCTCGCACTAATTCTCTAGATGAGATCTTAGATATTAGTTTAATGCTTGCATGGCCTAGTCTCCTATGCCAAAGCCAAGCATCATCATTTAAAGCGGAGAAGCATATTTCATTACTTAGTTCATCAAGGTTGATGGTGTAACATTATTTTGTTTTAATGCAATTATAGTTATGTTATGGTTTGGTTTTTCAATAATACACATTTGATTCAAATCTAACGATATAACCTTTATCGCATAATTGACTAACACTCAAGAGATTATGTTTCAATCCATCAACTAGTAAGACATCATCAATAGAAAATTTTAATTTGTTACCTATGGTTCCCTTGCCAATGATTTTGCCTTGGTTGTTGTCTCCGAAGGTGACGTACCCTTCTTCTTTGCTAGTGAGCATAGAGAAATGAGATGGATCTCTAGTCATATGTCTTGAGCATCCACTATCTAGATACCATCTCTTGCTCCTAGCTTGTGATGGTGTATGTTTCTACAAGAAGGGATTATTTTTAGGTACCCATTTTCTTTTGGGTGCCTTAAAAACTGATTTAACTTGTTCATCATATTGCATAAAATTGATCATGGTTCCTTTAGGAACCGAAATTAGTTTGTTCGGACTAATTTTCTTGAATGGACATTTATAAGTTTTATGTCCATATTTGTAACAAAAGTTGCAATTGCTTTGGTGCCGAACATGTAAGACGGGGCTTTTAATTAAGGTGGTTGGATTTTGGTGAGGACTTCTCACAAATCCGATTCTACTTCTTTTAGGAACGTGACCCTTATTTGTAAGGATCATGTTCAAAGATTTGCTACCAACCTCGAATTTCTTCAAGGTGTCCTTAAGTAGCAAGTTCTCCTTTTGGAGAGATTCTAGATCATGGCATTTTATACATGGAGCTAAACTATCATGATATTCAATTTTTAATTTATCGATATCACAAGTGAGACTATCATGCTCCTTTATTAGCAATTTGTATTTTCTACTAATTATCTTACATTCATCAAATAACTCATGGAAAGCATTTAATAATTCATGATAAGGTAAATCTGCATCAATTAAATCTGTTACCTCTTCTCCGATGGCCATTAGGGCATAATGAGCAACTTGCTTGGTGTTGGACTCCTCTTCTTCGGACGCGCTTGAATCATCCCACATTGCCTTGAGCGCCTTCTTCTTTTATTTTTTGTATTATTTTTAAATTTATTCTTTCTTAAATATTTTTAAAATTTTTGAGTCAAAAGTGCAATGTCATTGTCACTGTCCCCATCACTTGATTTCCTTTCAAGTGGTCTTCTTGTGATGTGAGTGTCATATCCTTCCTGTTCTTTGGAAGGGGGTTCTCGAGCTCGTCATGAGCTTGACATGTCATTTCGTAGGTCATTAGAGACCCAATAAGTTCTTCAAGAGGGAATGTTTTAAGGTCTTTAGCCTCTTGAATTGCCGTAACTTTTGGATCCCAACTTTTAAGGAGGGATATTAAGATTTTAGTTACTAGTTCAAAGTTAGTAAAATCTTTACCAAGAGCTTTGAGTCCATTGATGACATCCGTAAACCGGGTGTACAAGTCTCCGATGGACTCACTTGGTTTCATTCGGCAAAGTTCGTAAGAGTGCACAAGGATGTTGATTTTGGACTCTTTCACTCGGCTAGTGCCTTCATGAGTGACCTCAAGAGTTCTCCAAATATCAAAAGCTGAATCACAAATTGAAACACGATTAAATTCATTTTTGTCTAGTGCACAAAACAAGGCATTCATAGCCTTTGCGTTTAAAGCAAAAACCTTCTTCTCCGATTCATTCCATTCGCTCATCGAAAGAGAAGATTTTTTAAATCCATTTTCAACAATAGTCCAAAGCTCGAAATCCATGGAAATGAGGAAGATCCTCATATGAGTCTTCCAATAAGTATAATCCGACCCATTAAACAAGTGTGGACGTGTGATAGAATGACCCTCATGTATGCCGGAGTAAGCCATCTATCTTGGGTATCAAACCAAATATGAGAGTGAGCCTAGCTTTGATACCAATTATTAGGATCGGAGCGGCACTAAGAGGGGGGGTGAATTAGTGCAGCAGATTAAAATGTTGGTTTTGATAAATCTTTCATATGATAAAAATCAGAATCGGAAGTGCTTAACTTGAAAGCGTATTCGCAAAGTTGTGCAGCAAAGGTAATGAGGAAATAAAGCAAGTAAGAATGTTTGCAGTAATGTAAATACCAGTAATGAAATACAAACCAGATATTGCGCCGATTTTAAAGTGGTTTGGTCAAATGACCTACATCCACTTGTGAGGCCCCTCTTCGATGAGGCTCTCACCTTCCACTAGCAAATCTCTTAAAAGGGAAGGGTAAATACCCCTCTTACAACTTTTTACAAGCGGTTCACTCTCTTACAGATTTTTAGCAAGAAAGAAGGAGGTGAACACTAGCAAATTGAAAACAAGACTAGCTAAGACTTTTCTAAGGCCTTTCTCTAAAACAATTGCTTCTCAAAAAGTTGTAATCTCAGCTGAGATTTGAGGGGTATTTATAGGCCTCAAGAGGATTCAAATTTGGGCTCCAAAATTTGAATTCTCTTTGGTTCCCGATGCTGGCGGTACCACTGCCTGTCAGTGGCGGTGCCACCGCCTGTCAGTGTCTGACACTGATAGTGCTGGGCGGTGCCACCGCCAGACCATTTGGTTCACTGGTTGGGCTTCAAATTTAGGCCAAACCAAATCTAATTTTGGCCCAGTTGGCCCCTAACCAAGATATAGGATTATCTCTTAATCCTAATCCTAATTACAAGTGAACTACATAACTAAAAATGTCCTAAGCAAGTTTTCAACTGCGAACGTCGAGTCTTGTTCTGGCGAGCTTTCCAATGAACTTCTTCCGACGGACTCCCAGCAAGCTCCCAATCTTGTGATGACTTTAACGAGTAGCCGAGCCTTCTCGGTGATCTCCGTGAACCTCCGACGATCTCTTCGGCGAACTTCCAAAAATTCCGACAGGTTCCCGATTTCTTCTCGGTTGGTTCCGGCAGCATCTCCGACGATTCTTCGGACTCTTAAACGTCCATCGAACTTGACTCCGGTATTCTTGCTTTGTGTTTTCTGGTTATCATAGTTAATCTTGCACACTTAACTCAATAATATGGATTAGATCAATTAACCCATCAATTGATTTTATCATCAAAATCCAAGATTCAACACTTCTAACCAAGTCCTAATAGGACTCCTATTCAAGACTCATATTCCTTTACAACCCCTAATTCTTCTCTAATGAACAACCTCCTAACCCTAGTCGGCCTCTTCACCTCTTTAATAGGGGTTGGCTTAGGTAGGTTTTACATGAATGTCCCTCTTAATTAGGACTCTCCTAGCTAAAGTCCTAACAATCACCTCCACACTCCCATTGTGCCTCCTTATATAATTATAACTTAATAATAAATACACAGGCTCGACAATAAATGAGAATAAATTGGAGACTCATAGGCCCCAATAATAATAATAATCACATTACATGTATTCACACATCACATGGTCCATGATCATTCGTTCATATCACACATCACTATATAGGACTACTATATAATAATAATTAATTAAATTATATAATTAATTATTTTATAACACTTTAGGATACCATACCCTAGGGTACCTACCCTATGCGACCAAGAAACCCTGGCCACTAGGGTTACCCTTATGGCTAGGACACCATGGTCATAAGACTGCGTTAGGCGGCCAAGATTCCCTACCCCCAAAGGTTACCTCTACAGCTAGGAAACCCTTGTTGCTGGGTGAGCATGGGCAGTTAGGAAACTCTAGCCGCCATAGTGCCCTCTGCCGTCAGGAGTCTTGGTCGCCAGGAGCTCTTGGGTGGCTAGGGTTTAGGTGCCCCTTGCAGCTAGGAAACCTGAGGTGCCAACCCCTAGGCTAAGAGCCCCCTTGCTGCTCTCGGCCTTGCTGGTTTTGGCCAGGCCGAGAGCAGCATGGTGTGCTCTCAACTAAGGCTGCAAGCAGCCTTCAACCAAATCGCAAGACAGCAAAAGTTGCTACCCTTTTCCATCTATTCTATGACAATAAATTTGGCAACAAAATATTGATTTAAAACACCTTTTAATAGGGAGAAGAAGTGCAGTTCAGATCTTAAAAACTATGAACAAAATCACTATAATCATGCAAAACAATTTCTACGCGATTAAACACAATACACAGTTTAAAAACCAATCTTTTGCACGAGCAACCTAGCTCTAATACTACTATTGGGAAATCTAGGGTGACATCACATGCGCAATGAAAGAAAAAAAACAAAAATCTAAGAATTTTTTATAGAAAATAATGTTTCATCATCGTGCAAAGATTGGTGCGCAAAAATCTGTAAAACCAAAAACTACACGTACAAGGGAGATTATGTTACCTAGGGAGATCATATATCCTTGAATTTCTACAAATCTATGAGATTGGATGAAGGAGGTCAACTGTCCTCCTCTCTAGCAGTAGTCCATATGGCAAGAGCTGCGAAGACGCTCCTCAAATTGCTGCACAATCCTCCTTGTAGCGTGCACCATGTAATTAGGAAGGGGCTGCCCCTTTTTGCTATCCACATACCCCAAATAAGGGCTGCAAGTTAAGGAAGCGAGGGAGAGACGAGAATAGGAGGGGGCAACCAAAAAGAACCTAGTATATAGCCCTTTAGTTCTCTCCTATTTATAGAGGTCCCCTATCAACTTAACCCTAATAGATCCTACCATATTGCGTACTAGATCTCCATCCAACTATCCAAGCCACTCAGATTAGTGGGCATCTACCCAATAATCTCTCATTGGTTCTTATTGGATCTTATCCAATAATTCATAGGCTTATTGGATATCCAATAAGATATGAGCTCCAACGAATATCTCATATCCAAACCTCTACTCATCGTAACACCTACCATATGTGTGTGACCCTCTAGGCTCAATATCAAACTAGTCGTTTGTCATACCTATCAAAACTTCTTCTAGCTTAGTGAGTTATTATCCCCATAATAATTCACTCGAATCATCGACTACGGATGTACTAGGTCACTACGTCGTAGTCGCCAAACGATATAGGGGAATCTAATACATTGGGCCTATCTATCCTCAGTTACCATGTATCTATAGTCTCTTATCCATCTAATACCTCAAAGATTGTATATCAGGCATGATGTTATCAAGCTCATATTGTTTCTACCCGAGTATCGCTCTAATCGGATTTTCCCAAAGAAGTATTTCTCTCTCAACCCAAGTGACTCTAGCCAAGGATTTGTTTGAGCAAGAACACATGGAATATTCTTCTTATGATACCGAGAGCGGATGATCCTCTATCGATACTCAATAGTCCTCATAAGGTTAGCTACCACTCTCGATGACCAGTTTTGTTAGATTTGAAACTTCCAAACATATAAGTCTGATATCAAAGAGTGGAGTACTAATACAGGACATTCTTTGTGTCTCAAGTCTAAGAACCAAATACACCACTGGGGTGACAGAGTCACTGTCTGATAATAAGACATCATCATCCATCCAACATTCCGTGAGCAGATCAATCATTGAACTCATTCTCCAATGAGCACCTGCACTATATCCTTATTATCCCCACATGAGCAGCTATGAGACCAACCACCTCTATCATATGGATAGGTATACAGTACACCAGTCTATCCGATTATCTCGATGTTCCTCTCGAGTAACCTATGATCGGGATTATTTAGAGTCTACGTTTAATAGTAAATCAGTCTCATTATCGTGATCTCATCACGATCTGATTCACATTACATAAATTCATGGATATCACAATATATATGTAACAAGCAATATAAAGTGAGAAAATATCATAATAATAATAAGTAAAAAAGAGTTCGTGTCATGTCACACATGTCATCACTCACGTGATTGGCTTGTATGGCACCTATGACTAGCAGAGTACCCATACAGGACATCTTTGGTGTCTCAAGTCTAAGGACCAGGTACACCATTAAGACGATGGAATGGAACCGTCTAACAATGAGGTATCATCAACTATCTAACATTCCATGAGCAGATCAATCAGTGAACTCATTCTTCAATGAGCACCTACACTATAGCCCTAGTGTCCCCACACGTGCAGCTATGAGACCAACTACCTCCATTATATGGATAGATATATAGCACACTAGTTCGTTCGATTATTTTGATGTCCCTCTTAAGTAACTTATGACCAGGATTATTCAGCGTTTGTATTTAGAGATGAATCAGTCACATTATCGTGATCTCATCACGATTTGATTCTCTTTGCTTAGATCCATAGACATCAGAATATATTTATGCATCAAGCAATATAAAGTGAGAAAATACAATAATAATAATAAGCAAAAAGAGTGCATATAATGTTACATGTGCCACCACTCATGTGATTAGCTTACGGGGCACTTATGCTTATTGGAGAATAAGTTTACTAATTGATCCGCTCCCAGAATGTCGGATGGTTGATGATACCTCATTGTCAGATAATAATTCCATCGTCCCAGTGGTGTCTCTAGTCTTTAGACTTGAGACACCAAAAATGTCATATATGAGTACTCCACTCTTTAATACCGAACTTATAGGTCTAGAAGTTCCAGATCTAGCACAACCGATCACCGAGAGTGGCAACCAACCTTATGAGGGCTATTGAGTATCAATAGAGGATTATCCGTTCTCAAGGTCATGAGAGGAATATCTGATGTGTTCTTGCTCGGGCAAATCCCTGGCCAAAGTCATTCGGATTGAGCGAGAAAGAGTTCTTCGGGAGAATCCGATTAGAGCAAGACTCGAGCAAATTTTGTGTGGGCCTAATAGCACCATACCTAGTATATGGTCTCTGAGATATTAGATAGATGATGGACTATAGATACATGGTAATTGAGGATAGATATGTCCAATAGATTAGATTCCCCTATATCGTTTGGGGAGTACGACGTAGTGGCTTAGTACGTTCGTAGTTGATGTGTCGAGTGAATCATTATAAAGATAATAATTCACTAAGCCAGAAGGAGTCCTGATAGGTATGACTCATGATCAGCTCGATATTGAGCTCAAAGGGTCACACACATATGATAAGTGTTACGACAAGTAAATGTTCGGATATAAGATATTCTCTAGAGCCCCTATCTTATTTGATATCCAATAGGCCCTTGAATTATTGGATCTTATGGATAAGATCCAATAAGAGCCAATAAGAGATTATTGGGTAGACATCTACTAATCCAAGAGGCCATCCGTCATTGCTCCTTCGAGACCATCATCGAGGTTTGTCCCAATGCTGTCCCACACAACCTCATTAGGACCTTCTTTGATGGCTACTGTAGAGCCTTTTGCTAAACTTGTTATGGGACCACTTAATGATGCTACCCTTGGGTTGTTCGGGGAAGTGGTTGGAAAGCCTTCACAACTTAGGACAAGGTATAAGGTGGTCATACGGAAGATGCCTAGGCTCTCTGAGGTGGATCTCACGGGCAACTTGATCCATGCTAGGGCACCTGGCGTCGGACTGGAGAGCCCGTAGCGAAGTTGTGGACCTTTTGTTGCTCGAGAGGAGGCGACTATTCTAGTTACCGAAGTGTGTCATCATTCACCGTAGGGTTCATGAGGTTTCGAGTCTTTAAATAACTTTTGTTTCTGCTAGCCAAGGTTATTCATGGCCTACAAAATGGCTGACCAACTTGCCCCAAACCCTAGTGCTCCTCTAACGGCTCGTTGGGAAGGACTCACTAAGGACCAATGGGTGTGGGAGCAGGCCACAATTGTGGGTGATTTTTGCTAGGGATCCCTCAGTTCTATGGGAATCTTCATAGGTATTGGCTCTTTTAGGAATCCCTTTTCTCTTATTTGGAGGAAGAACTTTGTTCTTATCATATTGAGTGGGATCAGGCCGGTCCTTCGTTAGGGTGGCTCGGGCCAAGGGGGTCTCTTCCCTGGTGAGTCTAAGGTTAAAGTCCGAGGGGGTCTTGGCATGGTCTTTTATGGGACTTCACATCAGTTGGAGATCATAGCCTCTATGTCCATATACCGGTTCACTCTTTAGAGCATTTTGGGATGGTTGCTAGTAGCTTTTCAATCAGTGACCAAAAGAAATAGGAGGGTCGTATACCCATCATGAAAGCCTATATCACTAACGATGGGTGGGCATCTTGAACCCCTCGGATTTCATTGGCAAATTGGGAGACGAAGCAAGAGAGAAGCTTATCCTCCTTTTGCCATAACCTAAGTAGCATGGTTGTTGAAGGTCTCAAGCACACATTAGCTAGGAAATAAAGCTTAAATTCCTTCATGAGCTATGAGAAGGAGACTAAGAGTGGCTTCAAATGACTAAATCACTCGCAAGCTAACCCCCTTAATATTGTTCGGAATGCTTGGCACATCAAGGCATCCGACATCCAGTATAGTGACATTTGGGTCCTAAAGGACGTAGTGTGCTTAATCGAATCGGAGCTACCATTAAATCCCTTCAACATGGGGAGTCAAAAGTTGGTGGGGAGAGGCTCTTCCTGGATACTTTAGGCAAATGGGGAATGACGTGAGGTCAGGTCTGTAGGAAAATCTAGGGGTGACATCACATGCGCAACAGAAGAACAAAAAATAAAAATCTCAAATTTTTCAATGATGTGTTCATCGTCATGCGAAGATTGGTGCGCAAAATCTATAAAATCGAAAACTACGTATATGAAAGATTGTGTTTTACCTAGGGAGATCGTATATCCCTGAATCCCTAGAGATATATAGGAAAGGACGAAGGAGGTCAAGCGTCCTCCTCTCTATTGGTGATCCACACAGTAGGGTTGTGATGACGCTCCTCCAATCGCTGGCCAAATCTCCACACTTGTTATTTGTGGAGGAGAAGGGGAGAGTGTAGATAATGAAGTCAATTGTAAATTGTTTGATCTAATCTATATGTTGAGAAAAGTGTGCAGCATTAACTATGATAGCAGTAAGACATAAAACATGGTTTGTGCTAGAGTCAAGATCGAGGTCTCATTGGGAGTTCGAGAGTTCGACGGAAGTCCGGACGTTCATCGGAAGTTCTGCCGGAACCAACTGAGAAGTCCAGGAGCTTGCCAAAGAAGATCATCGGAACTCACCAAAAAGATCGTCGTAAAGTCCAGGATCTTATCAGGAGTCCACCGGAACATTGCTGAATGTTTGCCGAAAGCTCGCTGAAAGAGCAATTGACGCACCGGAATAAGTAGCAATTTAATCATGTCTTAGTTATCGTAGTTAGAGCATAAATTAAGTTAGGATTGGGAGGTGATTTCACTAACTTAATTAGGGGCCAACTTGTCACGGCCTTAGCTGAAATTGCCTAAGGCGTGAGGCACCCTTGCGGCCAAGACGCGAACTTAGCTTGCGTTGCCTAAGTCGCGCTTCGCCCTTGCGATATTGCGCCACAAAGATCCGCCCACTTGCAACCTCTCGCAAGTCTCGAAGGACCTGTAAAAGAGAAAGTTGATTAGTTCAAAAGAACGAGCGATGGACAAGTCCCGACGTCTCACGAAAAGAGGGGAAGCTTTACAAGCAATTCAGCGAGCACCTTTCGTGCATAAGAGAAAAGAGGGAGAGGGGGAAAACAAGGGCTTTAGAAGGTTGAATGAACAGCTGCAAGCCCACAAACAACTGCTCACCAAGTCCCGGGCGCGACAACAAGTTCTTGTCAGGGCAACGTGCGAACTTGCGAATGAGTGTTCAACACTCGGTACTATACCGAAGCCCCATCCTGCCCTGTGTCACTCGGGGGGTTCCAAGGGGCTGAGATGGCTGACATTTTGGTGAGCGGAGGCAGATTCCAGAAATCAGCCCGCGGCACACGAAAACGGAGCTGATTTGGGTTGTTTTGCTCGATTCGGTGAGCGGTCACTTTGTAACGCTGCAGCTTGTTCGAACTTACATTTTTACAAGCAAAATGACCCAAAACCAAGAGAAAACATGCTGTCAAGCAGCTATACATGTAGGTGTGAAAGACGAACGGTTTGTTGAATGGAGTTGTTGCGAGTGCACGACGACCGTTCGTGATTTCACTAACTTAATTAGGGGCCAACTGGGCATTTAATAGGGCTGAATTGGGCCAAATTGAGCACCCAATTCAGCCCCTGAATTCTTGGCCGGTGGTGGCACCGGTTGGAAAGCAGTGTCCCCTAGGATTTCTGGTCAATGGTACCGTTGGCAATTATTGCTGCCAACGGTGGTACTGCCCCGGTCAGGCGGTGGTACTGCCAAAGCTCGATCTCCGAGCTTTGTCAAGCGGTGGTACCACCCAGTGTCAGGTGTTACGCAATGGTACGGCCCAATAATGGCGGTGGTACGGCCAGGACCCCGGAAACCCAGGATTAGACACTTTTTAGCTCCATTTTTGAAGCCATTAGGGCCTATAAAAACCCCATCCTTTTCTGCATGAAAGAAAATGAAAAGCATTGAGATAATCTTGAGTTGTTGGGGTGTAAAAGTGTTGTAAACAAGTAATAGAGTTCTCCTCTTCCCTTTCTAAGTTTTGAAATCATTCAAGAGAGGTGTGAGACTTGTAAGGGTTCTCTCTTAAACCCGTGAAAAGGAAAAAGCACTGTAAGAGGTAGTTGGTCTTCGCCTATTGAAGGAAGGTCTTTAGTGGACATCGGTGACCTTGACGGAGGAGAAATCCGAAAGTGGATGTAGGTCACAAAAAATGAACCACTCTAAATTCTGGTTTACTTTTCAATTTTTGCAAGTTTCATTACTATAAGCTACATTACCTTTTTACTGCCTTCTCTACACTCACATGCGCTTTCAAGTTAAACTCCTTACAAAACGATTTTTGTCGGAATCGATTTTAATCGAAACGTAGACTTTTGAAATTGAATAAAGTTTTCCGCTGCACTAATTCACCCCCCCCACTCTTAGTACCACTCTTGATCCTAACAATTGGTATCAGAGTAATGTTCACTCTCGTTTGGTTTAAAACACAAGAGAGATGGTATTTGCCGACAACCAAGAGGGTCATTCAATTACATGTCCGTCCATATTCAATGAGACAGATTACACATATTGAAAGACTCGAATGAGGATCTTCCTAATTTCAATGGATTTTGAGCTTTGGAACATTGTCGAAAACAGTTTTCAAAAGTTTTCTCTTCCAATGAACGATTGGAATGAGTTGGAGAAGAAGACTTTCACTTTAAATGCCAAGGCTATGAATGCATTGTGTTCTGCATTAGATAAAAACGTGTTTAATCGAGTGTCGATTTGTGAAACGACTTTTGATATTTGACACACACTCGAAGTGACTCATGAAGACACTAGTAGAGTGAAGGAGTCGAAAATTAATCTTTTAGTGCACACTTATAAATTATTTCGGATGAAACCGAGACCATTGGAGACATGACATGTTCACCCGATTTACTGATGTCGTCAATAGTCTAAAAGGACTTGGTAAAGGTTTCTCGGATTTTGAACTCGTTGATAAAGTTTTAAGACCCCTTCCAAAGAGTTAGGACCCTAAAGTCACGGACATTCAAGAGGCCAAAGATTTAAATAACTTTCCTCTCGAAGAACTAATTAGGTCATTAATGACCTATGAGATGACTTATAAAGCTCATGAAGAGCTTAAGGACACCCTTCCAAAGAACAGGAAGGATATGGCACTAAGAACCCAAGAAAATTAATTGAAAGAAAACTCAAGTGATGAGGACCTTGATGAAGACTTGGTACTCTTAACAAGGAAATTCAAAAAATTCATAAGAAGGAATAAATTTAAAAATGATACTAAAAATAAATTTAAACCCAAGAAAGATCAAGTAATATGCTATGAATACAAGATGTCGGGACACTACAAGAGAGAATATCCACAAGCCAAGAAGAGGACACCAAAGAAGAAGGATCTCAAAGCAACATGGGATGACTTAAGTGAATCCGAAGAAGATGAGCCTACCAATACCGAGCAAGTTGCTCACTATGCACTAATGGCCATTAGAGATGTGGTGAGTAGTTCATTTGATACAAATTTATCCTTTGATGAACTTTTAAATGATTTTCATGATTTATTTGATGAATGCAAATTGATTAGTAAAAATTATACATTGTTAAAAAAAGAGCATGCTTCTCTTGTTAGTGATTTTGATAGATTAAAAGTTGAGCACAATGATAGTTTAGCTTCATGTACGAAATGTGATGAACTAGAAATACTTAGAAAGGAAAACTTGCTACTTAAAGAAATCTTAGAAAAATTTGAGATTGGTAACAAGTCCTTGAACATGATCCTTGCCAATAAGGGTCACGTTCGTTCATAAAAGAAGTGGAATTGGATTTGTGAGTAGCTCTCACCAATATCCAACCACCTTTGTTAAAGGCCCTATCTTGCATATTTCACCCCAAAATAAATGTAATTTTTGTTGCAAACTTGGACATATAGCTTATCATTATCCATTTAAGAAGTGTAGTCCACACAAATTAATTTGGGTTCCTAAAGGAACCGTAAAGAACTCCATGCAAAATGATAAGTTAAGCCGATCGGTTTTAAGGCACCCAAGGTCAAATGGGTACCTAAAAAATCATCCTCTTTTTTAGAAACGTATACCATCACAAGCTAGGAGCAAAAGATGGTACCTTGATAGTGGATGCTCAAGGCATATGACCGGTGATCCATCTCAATTCTCTAAGCTCACTAGCCTAGACGAAGGATATGTCACCTTCGGAGACAACAACAAAGGTAAAATCATTGGCAAATGAACTATAGGTAATACATCCAACTTTTTTATTGAAGATGTGTTGTTAGTTGATGACTTAAAGCATAACCTTTTAAGCATTAGTCAATTATGTGATAAAGGATATATTGCTAGATTTGAATATAATGCTTGTATTATAGAAAAACTACACAAAAACATATCTATGATTGTTCTAAAATAAAATAATATATACACTATCAACATTAATGATCTTTATAATGAAATATGTTTTTCGGTTTTAAATGACGATGCTTGGCTTTGGCATAGGAGATTAGGTCATGCTAGTATGAAACTAATCTCTCAAATTTCATCTAAAGAACTTGTAAGAGGAATTCCTCATATCAAGTTCGTCAAAGATAATGTGTGTGATGCATGTCAACTAAGAAAACAAATAAAAGGTAGCTTCAAACCTAAGAACCAAATAAGCACCTCTAAACCATTGCAATTGATCCATATGGAATTGTTCGGACCAATTTCTACATCAAGCCTAAGAGGTAGCAAATATGCATTTGTCATCATGGATGATTATAGTAGATACACATGGACTTATTTTTTGATACAAAAAAGTGAATGCTTTAGGTATTTCTCCAAGTTTTGTAAACTTGTTCAAAATAAAAAGGTTTTTATGATTTCGTCAATTCGAAGTGATCATGATAGTGAATTTCAAAACCGTGATTTCCAAGAATTTTGTGAATCTAATGGATACAACCACAACTTCTCTACTCCAAGAAATCCTCAACAAAATGGAGTAGTAGAAAGAAAGAATAGAAATATACAAGAAATGACAAGAACTATGTTAAATGAACATAGCCTACCCAAATATTTTTGAGCCGAAGCCGTAAACACGCCATGCTATGTCATGAATAGAGTTCTAGTAAGACCCTTACTCACCAAAACTTCTTATGAGTTGTGGAACAACAAAAAACCCAATGTTTCATATTTTAAAGTTTTTGGGTGTAAGTGTTTTATCTTGAATGAAAAAGATGCCTTAGGAAAATTTGATGCTAAATCTGATGAAGGAATTTTTCTTGGCTATTATTCTATTTCTAAAGCATTTCATATATTTAATAAAAGAACTTTGATTATAGAAGAATCTATTCATGTTATTTTTAATGAAGTTTCCAAAGTTAAGAAAAATAATTTTGATGATGATGTTAATTTTGATGCCTTGAATTTAAATGAAATAATTTCTCTATCTAGCAACTTGGATGCATCTACTTCTGAAACATCCTTACCCAAGGATTGGAAGTATGTAGATGCTCATCCTAATGAGCTAATCATAGGAGACACATCTAAAGAGGTTCAAACTCGTTCCTCTCTTAAGAATTTTTGTGCAGACGTCGTTTTTCTCTCTCAAATTGAACCTATATGCATTGACAATGCCTTGAAAGATGATTCATGGGTTATCGCAATGCAAGATGAGTTAAATCAATTTGAGAGAAATAAGGTGTGGAAGCTTGTTCCTAGGCCAAATGACCATTTAGTTATTAGTACGAAATGGGTCTTTAGAAACAAGCAAGATGAATTTGGTATCGTGGTTAGAAACAAGGCTAGATTATTGGCCAAAGGTTTCAACCAAGAAGAATATATCGATTACGAAAAAACCTTCGCTCTTGTAGCTCGATTAGAAGTCATAAGGATGCTCCTTGCCTATGATAGTAGTAATAATTTTAAATTATTTCAAATGGATGTTAAAAGTACTTTTCTTAATAGCTTTATTTCCAAAGAAGTTTATGTCGAACAACCTCCCGGATTTGAGAATGATGATTTTCCTAATCATGTGTTTAAATTGGCTAAAGCTCTCTATGATTTAAAACAAGCCCCAAGGGCTTGGTATGAGATACTTAGTTCATTTCTTATTAAAAATAATTTCTCTAAAGGTAAGGTCTATACTACATTTTTTATTAAAAATTTTAAAAATAATTTTCTTATTGTTTAAATCTATGTTGATGATATTATTTTTAGTTCCATGAATAAATCTATTTGTGAATCATTTGCTAAAAGTATGAATCTTGAATTTGAAATGACTTTGATGGGGGAATTAACTTTCTTTTTAGGCTTACAAATCAAACAACTAAGTAGTTGTATTTTTCTTAGTTAAACAAAATATACTTTATATTTACTAAAAAGATTTAACATTGATAGCTCAAAGGCTATCAATACTCCCATGAGTACCTCCACTAAGTTAGAAATTAATGAAAGTGGAGAAAGCTTTGATCAAAAAGGTTATAGGGGTATAATAGGAAGTTTATTATCCCTCGCTGTAACTAGACCGAATATCATGTTTAGTGTAGGTCTTTGTACTAGGTTTCAATCTAATCCTAAGATATCTAATCTTAAAGCAGTTAAGAGAATTCTTAGATATCTTAAATGTACCATTAATCTAGGATTATGGTATCCAAAATATGAAAACTTTGAACTAATTGCATATGTTGATGCGGATTTTGCTGGATGTAAATTAGATAGAAAAAGCACATCCGGAACATGTCAATTTTTAGGGCATGCACTTGTTTCTTTGTCTTCCAAGAAATAAAACTCGGTTGCACTATCTACAACTGAAGCTGAGTACATTGTAGCTAGTGCATGTTGTGCACAAGTTGTGTGGATGAAAAATACTTTAGAGGATTATAAGATTTATCTTAAAAACATTCTCATAAAATGTGACAACACAAGTGCAATATGTTTAACAAAAAATCTCATTCAACACTCTAGAACTAAACATATTGATATTAGGCATCACTTTATATGAGATTATGTTAATAATTATGATGTAATCTTAGAGTTTATTAATACGAAACATCAATTAGTCGATATCTTTACAAAACCTTTAAGTGAAGAACAATATGATTTTATTAGAAGAGAGTTAGGAATGTTAATTTGTCCAAATATAAGAATTTGATGTATATGTTTTCCGGACTATCTTTTTGTATCTCATAAATGGAGCTTTCATGAACTTATTTCGTTTTTATCTTCCTTGGTATCAAGTTTACTTCATACCCTTGCTCCATCACTTAATTATTTTTTATACACTCAATCACTCCATGGATTTCAGTGATAAATGCATCTCTCACGGATTTATCTCTTGTGAATTTTTAATGAGAAATAGATTTGATGTGATGCTCCTCTCATTATGAAGATTTATTCATGGAATTTCTTTTATCCTTCATATGATGATTCTTTCACATGAATTCTTTCTTAATAAAGGAAAATTTTTTATTTTTTTTATGAGATGAACACTTACAAGAGTGAGGATTTGATTTCAAATGAATATCTTGATCCTTATGAAAATTGAAGCATGATTTAATGAAACTCTATTATCATTTTTGACTTGATTCAAATCATTTCACAAAATTGGTTCTTAATAGATTTCCTCCTTACTTTCGTTCTTAATGCAAAGTTTTGATGATAAAAAAGGGGAGAAGTTGAGGGAAGCTATCTCTTTAAATGTTTATAACTTTTAATGTGAGAACTTTTGAAAGATACCATGTCATGAAAGCTTGAATATGATTGGTATCATCAAATACAAATTGAAATGTGGCACGAATTTTTACCACACGTGCATTGTTGAATTGTTCTCCTTTTTATTGATGACAAAATGGGAGAAATAATATCAAAATATGGTAAATTAACAACAAATGCATGCAATGTATTTCATCATATATACTTGAAATGTTTGCTTGATAAATTTCCTTCATTATGATAAGGTATCTAGAGCTTAATTTGCTATTTTACAATTAATATCTTGCCATACAATGATGAATTGCTATCTTTGTCATCTTTCATATTTGAAATATCATACTTGAAAATGGATGTCGTGCCTTGACATCATTTTTTAGAATATTAGATCATGATAGGAATCATGATGTGCATGTTGATAAGTTTAATGAACTTATTTTACCAGTTTGTTTCTTGAATTCAAAGGCCTTGAATTAAAGAACATCTTTTCTCTAGTGTAACATATAGATAGGGGGAGTTAAGGTTAACTCCGTCATCAATTGATTGTCATCATAAAAAAGGGAGAGATTGCTGAATCTCATATTTTGATGATAAAATCAATTGTAAATTGTTTGATCTAATCTATATGTTGAGAAAAGTGTGTAGGATTAACTACGATAGTAGTAAGACATAAAGCAGGGTTTGTGCCAGAGTCAAGATCGATGTCTCATTGGGAGTTTGAGAGTTTGACGAAAGTCCAGACGTTCGTTGGAAGTTCTGTCGGAACCAACCGAGAAGTCCAGGAGCATACCAAAGAAGCTCGTCGGAACTCGCCAAGAAGATCGTCATAAAGTCCAGGAGCTTGCTAGGAGTCCATCGGAACATTGCTGAATGTTTGTCGGAAGTACGCCGGAAGCTCGCCGGAAGAGCAATTGATGCACCGGAACAAGCAACATTGTAATCATGTCTTCGTTATCGTAGTTAGAGCGTAAATTAAGTTAGGATTGGGAGATGATCCCACTAACTTAATTAGGGGCCAACTGGGCCCTTAACAGGGCTGAATTGGGTGCTCAATGGATTAGGAGATGATCCCACTAACTTAATTAGGGGCCAACTGGACCCTTAACAAGGCTGAATTGGGCCAAATTGAGCACCCAATTCAGCCCTTGAATTCTTGGCCAACGGTGGTATCGCTTGGAAAGCAATGCCCCCCAGGATTTCTAGGCAGTGGTACCGTCGGCAGTTATTATTGCCAACGATGGTACCGCCCCTATCAAGCGGTGGTACCACCAGAGCTTGGCCTCCGAGCTCTATCAGGCAGTGGTACCGCCCAATAATGGCGGTGGTACCACCAGAATCCTAAAAATCTAGGATTAGACACTTTTTGGCTTCATTTTTGAAGCCATTGAGGCCTATAAAAACCTCACCCTTTTCTGCATGAAAGAAAACAAAAAGCATTAAGATAATCTTGAGTTGTTGGGGTGTAAAAGTGTTGTAAATAAGTGCTAGAGTTCTCCTCCCCCCTTTCTAAGTTTTGAGATCATTCAAGAGAGGTGTGAGACTTGTAAGGGTTCTCTCCTAAACCCGTGAAAAGGAGAAAGCACTGTAAGAGGTGGTTGGTATTCGCCTATTGAAGAAAGGCCTTTAGTGGACACTGGTGACCTCGACGAAAGAGGAATCCGAAAGTAGATGTAGGTCACAAAGACCGAACCACTCTAAATTCTGGTTTGCTTTTCAATTTGTGCAAGTTTCATTACTACAAGCTACATTACCTTCTTACTGCCTTCTCTACACTCATATATGCTTTCAAGTTAAAACTCCTTACGAAACGATTTTCGTCGGAATCGGTTTTAATCGAAATATAGACTTTTGAAATCATGAAAGTTTTCCGCTGTACTAATTCACCCCCCCCCCCCTTTTAGTGCTGCTCTTGATCCTAACAGAGAGGAGAATAGGAGATGGCAACCAAGAAACCTCTGGCCTATGAGTGTTTGGTTCCCTCCTATTTATAAAGGCTCCTTGTCAACTTAACTCTAATGGATCATGCCCTATTAGGTATTAGATCTCCATCCAATTACCCAAGCCTCTTAGATTAGTGGATCTCTATTCAATAATCTCTCATTGGCTCTTATTGGATCTCATCCATATGATCTAATAATTCATGGCATATTGGATATCCTAAAAAATAGGGGGGCTCCAACGGATATCTCATCTCTGAACCTCTACTCGTCGCAACGGCTACCATATATGTGTGACCCTCTAGGCCCAAGCCATGAGTCATACTTGTCAGAACTCCTTCTGGCTTAATGAATTATTATCTTCATAATAATTCACTCGACTCATCGATTACGGACATACTAGGCCACTACTGTCACGGACAAACTTCTAAACAAGGTGTTTGATGTAATGCTTATGTATGTCCGTGTCTTTTGGCATGTTCATGCCTTGTACAGCATGTAGAGGGGCGGCCGAAGGCTTAATAGTCCCATTTTAGTTGGGTTGGTGGCCTCTTTAGGCTTGTAAATAAAGGTTGTGTCATGTGGACACGTGCAAGAGATTCTCGGTCTGTAATGGACCATTTTACCCTTTGTTGTGCCACTGTTCAGAGCTTGTAAAGTTTGTTTGTAATTTGCATTGTCTATGAAGTGTTTTTCGGAAATGTTTGCTTGTGGATCCCGATTGAGGCATTCTCTCTAACCCGTTCTCTCTTTTGTTGGTCCTAAGGGACAATGGGAGGCTTCGGGGAGGCTGACCTTTGCGGACGGACATGCAAGGGTGCCACAAGACTTAGGCAAAACCAGCTAAGTCTGTGACAGATGGTATTAGAGCGGGACAAGCACTCATAGAAACACTTAGCATGCAAACGTGGGGGACCTAGCGGGGCTGCGTTGAGGGCAGTCAGCACACGCGCGACCGTTTGGGGGAAAACGGGCATGGAGATGTAGAGAAAAGGAGTCGCTCAAAGGAGCGGGCATCTGAGATTGGCATTCAGAGGAATGGCCAACCCTTCGCGCAAGAAGCACCACGAGAACATGCAAGCTTGGATGAATGTGGAGCGCACAAAGGTTGGGATGGCTGAGTTTGAGCTACGGCTCAACGTTGACAACCATACTTGATGGTGCTTAAGCCAAGAGAGGCGCTTGGTAAAGGATGAGACCATGCAAGGTGGAATGAGTTGCTCAACGACCAAAGGAGTTATGCAAAGCTCACAGAGGTGAGGGGAATTGCTAAGTCGAAGAATTTGGTACTCATGCATAGGCTTGTAAGCGGACGATGGAATGTTCGCGGCCATCCCAAGGCGACCGAAACTCGGCGCCATGGAGCATTGAAACTTTCTTTTCGGCATGTGAAGGATACGTCCGTAGGAAGCTGAAGTGTGCAACGAGTTTAGCATGTTGCTAGGCCTTGAGGGGTGCAGCGGGGGTTGTATTGATTGGGAGTCGCAATCTAACAAGTGCGTTTGCAGAAGGCAGAACAATGCACAGTTTGTTCAGCAGATCGGAGTAGTCCAAGGGGATGGTGGTCTCCGAAACGAAGAGAGATGTTGCTCCAATGGGACAGTTATCCAGGAGGGATAAGTCCCGGCTCTCTAGAGGGAGAATCATGTGAGACGGACCTCACATGTTGAGGAGGAGTACCTCAACAAACAACAACTCCACGAAGCTCGATGGACTGAGCAAGCGGCGAGGAGTCGTCGCATGATCTCGCTTGAGAGAATGCATTGCGAGATCAAGTGGGGGAGCGACCCAAAGCAACACAAATGAAGGCACACTTGGAGTCGATGTGGAGATCGGACTCAAGGGAGGGCTGACCCGTGGAATGGTGGGCACGAGGACCACCATCAACACAATGTGAAAACGAGGAGCAGAGCAACTTGGGTGTAACTTGGCGAAGTACCCAAGCCGCATGAAGGGAGCCAGCATAGAAGTTGGAACGTGGAGTAGAGGCACAGTGCTTTCCTTAGACAGAGGTCAAGGACATGAACTCTTACAGAGGCAAGAGTAGGATCATGTTGTTCCATGGGTCCTTCATTCTGACGGAGCGGACTCATCTTGCATGGTGCCAAAGACGAAGGGAGCTTCGGGGTACATGCACTTTATCTCGAAGAAGCATTTGATGGAGGAACTAAGGCGACTCAATTTGCGGAGGTGAAGTTGGGTTCAGAAGGCCTTAGCACGGGGCAAGAGGATGCAGAGGCGGGTACTCTTGAAGAATATGCCATAGTGTTGCCATTCAAGTTGCCATGAAGGAAGCAGTGCGCAGCGGAGATTGTGCTGGTAGGGGCAGAGGCCCAGGATCCAGACAATGGTGCACAAATTACAATGAAGTCTGTGGACTTCGGGAGCTACTAGGCGACGGACTGTCCTAGAGTAGTGCTTTATCTAGGTGTGACCCAAGAGTGGGTGGATGAAGGTCGATTGCCAAAGGAGCGAACAAAATCGAAGGTGGAGGAGTCCCTGCGATGTATTGGTAGAGGCCACACATATGGAGGGTTCACAATTTGAGTTTATTCCATAAGGATTAGAATGCAATGGAGATGTCACCAGGAGGCGACATGGTGTAGTGGATCGTGGTGGAACAGTTCGATGGCAATGTGATACACACGACCTAAACCCGTGAGGGACTAGATCATATGGAGGTATGATCGGGAGCTACTGGAAGCTCCACTTCGGTGAACAACACGACGACAAGAAGGGCTATGGATTCAAGGAGTGAAGGCCATGGTACCGCAGAGGCGGGTCTTCCGTACGTGCATCGAATTTTGTAGCGGATGAAAACCTTGGTCATCAGCATATGGGGACTGGGTTCCACCAAGGGAAAAGTTCGAATGCAAGTACTAGTGAGTCCCATGGGAGGGACTCGATCATGCAGAGGTATGATCGAAGTAGCTAGAGAGTTGGACTACTCCAGAGCTCATATTTGCTTAAGGGAGCCCGGTAAGTCAGAGGACAAGGCCGAGTAAGCGAACGTTGCTACAAAGGAAGCTAAGGAGAATAGAATCGGTGCAAACCCTACAATGTGATGGCGGAGGCCATGCATGGGAGTTGCAGTCTGTCTTTCCATCGACTAAAGGGAGCTGCTTGGAGAACACATAGGTGTTGAAGTAGGGGGTCGAAAGGGGCGAGGAAGCGACGACGAGTCCAGAGGGACTTAGCTACCCAAAATCAAGCATCAGTTAGAATGGAGGTGGACTCAGAGGAGTGCTACGGAGACATATCTACTGATCGTGAAGAAAAGGGATGCAGATGCGAGGCGACGGATAGTAGGGTCATGGGCATGGCAGCGCCATGGTACCGTAGAGGCGGGACTTCCGTGAAAGTCATTGATCCCTTGCTCTCATGGAGGGAGAGCGCTTGGTCGTGAAAGGGGCCGAGGAGGTGGAGCATGAAAAGACAATCTCCAAGTATCGAGACAAGGCTGAAGGGCAGAGGCCGAGGAACTTCGTAAGACCGGTGTCAATGAACTTCTCATCAAGATAGCCGAAAGTGAAGGACTTCGGGTCATGCAAGAGTGCATAACCAAGGAACGAAGCAGGCAGCACGCAGTGTTGTACCTTTACTACTCAGTGGAGTAGGCGACAGGACTGATGGAGAAGACGGTACAATCCTAGAGGCGACCAAACCTATAAGAGAATTACTCCAAGTTAGGGTGAAAACTTCCCACATTCCAGAAGTTCGATGGCATTGAGAAGGTGAATCATAGTAACTAACTTAACGCAAGGAGTGCAAACACTTCAAGTGCTTCAGAAGTGTGAGCAAAGAGCAGGCGAAGGCTAGTAACCAGCTCGATTCATGAAGTATAACCTCGAGGAGGCGGGCGAAGTCAAGTAACCTTTGTCTTCTCAACTCTTAAGAGAATGGGCGAAACCGAGTACCCCAATTCTCTTATCTATCCAGCAGAGGAGCTCTACACAAGTTCAAAGACCCTTCGAAGATAATGGAAGATAATAGTTGTCAAATCCAAACCAATGGTGATCAGTGCTATTGAGAGTAGATTGTCCGCTTCATTTCCTAACGAAATGCCAATCGAAAGCGGAAGTGATGCGAACCTACTTGGATGTGACAACTAAGTGAAAGAAGAGTCAATGAGCAAATTTTGTGGAGGAAGGACCCAAAACTTCAGAAGTTTGCGAGACGATGCTCGATAAAGCTCCAACAAGCATCCACCTAGTTCAAGCAGCATGAGGAATTTGAGAGACTGGCGTAGTAAGGATGGTCTTTTCCTTCATTTGGGGGATCCGCAGGAATTAACAAGGATCAACACAACTTAGCCAACCCCACATCAGAGTCAGAGTCATTGGTGAGTTGAAGTAGCATGGCGAATCAAAGGTTCGACTACTTAAAAACAGCATCGGAGAGCAGCAAGGAGCCAAGAGGCGCATTGTAGCTAGAGTAGAAGATTGAAGACTCAGCAAAGGCGAGGAGTTGCAGTGTCGACAAAGGCTTCAACGAGGACGTCGAAGGAATAAGTGGGGGAGAATGTCACGGACAAACTTCTAAACAAGGTGTTTGATGTAATGCTTATGTATGTTCGTGTCTTTTGGCATGTTCATGCCTTGTACAACATGTAGAGGGATGGCCGAAGGCTTAATAATCCCATTTTAGTTGGGTTGGTGGCCTCTTTAGGCTTGTAAATAAAGGTTGTGTCATATGGACACGTGCGAGAGATTCTCGGTCTATAATGGACCATTTTACCCTTTGTTGTGCCACTATTCAGAGCTTGTAAAGTCTGTTTGTAATTTGCATTGTCTATGAAGTGTTTTTCGGAAATGTTTGCTTGTGGATCCCGATTGAGGCGTTCTCTCAAACCCGTTCTCTCTTTTGTTGGTCCTAAGGGACAATGAGAGGCTTCGGGGAGGCTGACCTTTGCGGATGGACACGCAAGGGTGCCGCACGACTTAGGCAAAACTAGCTAAGTCCGTGACACTACGCCGCAACCCCGAGATGATACAAGAGAATCCAATTCTTTGGACCTATCTATCCTTAGTTACCGTGTACCTATAGTCCCTCATCTATCTAATATCCCAAAGACCATATACCGGGCATGGTGTTTTCAGACTCATGCGGTTTTTATTCGAGTCTCGCTCTAATCGGATTATCCCGGAGAACTCTTTCTCCTAATCTGAATTACCTTGGCCATGGATTTATCTGAGCAAGAACACATGAGATATTTCTCTTATGATACAAAGAGCAGATGATCCTCTATCGACACTCAATAGCCCTCGTAAGGTTGGCTACCACTCCCGATGACCAGCAATGTTAGATTTGGAACTTCTAAACCTTTAAGTCTGATATCAAAGAGTGGAGTACTCATATAGGACATCCTTGGTGTCTCAAGTCTAAGAACCAGGTACAACACTAGGACAACGGAATCGCTATCTGACAATGAAGTATCATTAACCATCCAGCATTCCTTGAGCAGATCAACCAGTGAACTCATTCTCCAATGAGTACCTATATTGTAACCCTAGTGTCCCCATACAATTAGCTATGAGACCAACTGCCTCCATCATATGGATGGGTGTATAGCACACCAATCTATTCGGTTATCTCGATGTCCCTCTCGAGTAACCTATGACCAAGATTATTTAGGGTGTGTTTAAAGGTGAATCGATCTTATTATTGTGATCTTATCACGATCTGATTCTCATTGCACAGATCCATCGACATCACAATATATATACGCATATATGCAACAAGCAATATAAAGTGATAAAATGCTAAAATATAATAAGAAAAAAGAATACATATCATGTCACACGTGTCATCACTCATGTGATTGGCTTATAGGGCACCTATGACTAGCAAGGTCATCAGCTTCCCCTTTTGAGTGCTAGAATTCTCGCTAGACCTCATCCAAGCATTGGTTGAGTCCTCGATTGAGTCGACGAATTGGGTATCTGATTTGAGTTGAACGGATTCCTAATGAAGGGGTATATTATGCTTTGTCGCGAGAGATAACCCCGCTCATGGTGGCACCTCCCTTTGATGAGGGCTGTCGAAGAGGACTTGCTACTAATCCGCTGGAGATTCCTCCAAGGGGGGAGGGGTGAGGGAAGGTAGAATATGTGGCTGCGACTAGGCCAATTGTGGTAGTAGAGGGGTAATAGTTTGCATCATTCTGGCCGATGTTTGTACTTGGTGAGTGAGATTGAGAAAGGCATCGGCGACGACGATTATGTGCCCTATGCTTGACCCTGAAGGAGAGAGACTAGGATCATTGAGTAGATGCATATAGCATCCCAATATTTGTGTTAAGGCAAAAGCATCCACCTATGGGAAGGGAGGCAATTGTCCTTCCTGTCCGGAGGGATTAAGTATAGGTGATGGTGCTTCCTCACTAGAACGTTCATTATGGGAATCCACGAGCAGGTGTTATTGTGATATTTAGGCCTTCCTTCTAGCACCAAATGTTAGTTCTTGGACGCTATTGATTAGAAAGTCAACACAGCCTAGTCCAGTCCCTAAAGCACGGACCCATCTTGGAAACCAAAGTGATTTTCTTGGGAGTGATTTGGACATGTGGTTGAGATAATGAGTTGGCTTCTAAGGCTACGCTGGCACGTGACGACCGACCCACGATCTTTTCCAAGTTTGGTTTACCTACTAAAGGATGTTCGGAGTCATCCTGAAGTGCTACTTGTCCCTGCTTGGTGATGCTCTGGATCACCTCGAGAAGCTCCTTAGATGCACCAGGGTCCTGCACAATTAGTTAATATCGGGGGGTTTCCCAACCCCACTCGTCCAATGCTGAAGTTAGTAAAAGAAGATGGAGAAGGTTTAACAAAGCTTCAGAGAGTTTTTTTCCCTCCTTTATTTGGTTTTGGGGGTTGGCTTTTATACCTAATTTGTGGGAGGAAGATGGTTGATTGCTCATCCTCCCCTTTAGCTTCTTGAATCGTTAGGGGTTCATGTTTAGATGTAAACATTGATATTGGTGACAAAATAGAGAAACTAAAAGATTGATCATTAACTTATATAACCACTATGATGCTAACTATAGTAGAGAATATAGTACTTATTGAATCCCAGATTTTAATGATGAAATTAATTGATGAGTTTATGGACTAATAAGTATTTGAGATAAGTTACGTAGGAGAAACTTTGATTATGGACTTGAACCATCAAAAGGTAAATTATTGAAGCAGGAGAATCATACATTGGGTTGGAGAGCATCATGTCAGAGATTGGACGTTAGGCCGAAGGATTGATCGACGTGTCGGATGATGGACTTCGTGCCATGAGTTTGAGCATTGAGTCGAAAGGATCGGGTATTGCACCAAGAAAATTGGATATTGTGGGAGGTCAACATATCGATGGATTGAACAATACGCTGAAGGAAAATAAGATGCGTTGGAGGTTCTAACGAAGTGTCAAATGAACATATGACATGCCTAACAACTTGCTGAAGACTTCATGATTATAATTAGAGTTGTTAAGTTTTGACTGAAGTCATTTAGAGTCTAATCAAGTTGGTTTTGGGGCGTACCATGCCAACTTGATTAAGAACCCATTGGGCTTGAACCAGGGTTGAATTGGACTTGTTGGAAGGTTAATTCAATGACATGGGGTTGGGTTAGGTTAGGAGATGGCACCACTAGGCTCAAGTGGTGGTACCTCTCCTTGAGTGTAGAGGTTATACTAACGAGGTGTGAAGTCTTGTGTAAAAGAGAGGTGTAAAGATTCTCTCCTAAGCTTGTTAAAAAGAGAAGAGATGTGTAAAGGTTCTCTCCTAAGCCTATGAAAAGGAGAAGGGTTGTAACAATGGTAGTTGATCTTCGTTCGTTAAAAAGAATATTGGTAGTGAAAGCCGGTGGCCTCGAGGGAAGAGGAATCGAGAGTAGATGTAGATCAAGATGATTGGACCACTATACATCGGTTTGCATCCGTTTCTTGCTTTCCTTTGTCATTACTTACTGATTTACTTACTTACTACCCTTACTCATATTTTTAGTTAAACACATTTCTGATACGAGTTTTATCGATCGAAATTTTATTTCGATAATACTAATTCATACCCCCCCCTCTTAGTGTCTTCATGATCCTAACAATTGGTATCAAAGTCTAGTTCTCTCAATTAGTTTAACACCCAAGAGAGATTAAATGGTTTTTTCTAGTAATCAAGAGTGTCACTCTATCACTCATCCTCCTATATATAGTGGGATGGACTACACTTATTGGAAGACACGAATGTGAATTTTCTTGATTTATATGGATTTTGATTTGTAGAATGTTGTTGAATGTGGTTTTCAAAAATCTTCTAAACCGATAAATGAATGGAATGATCTTGAAAAGAAAATATTTTCTTTAAATACTAAAGCTATAAATGTTTTACTTTATGTTTTAAACAAAAATGAGCTTAATCATGTTTCTACATGTGACACTGCATATGACATTTGACATACACTTCAAGTTACTTATAAAGACATAAATAGAGTAAAAGAATCTAAAATCATTTTTTTAGTACATAGTTATGAATTATTTAAGATGAAACCAAGTGAAACCATTGGTGACATATATATCCGTTTTATGGATATTATCAATGGTTTAAAAGCTCTTTGTAAAAGTTATACTAATCTTGAATTAGTAAATAAGATTTTAAAATCTCTTACTAAAAACTGAGATCCAAAAGTAACGACTATTCAAGAAGCAAAGGACTTGAACAACTATTCTGTTAAAGAACTCATAAGATCTTTAATAATATATGAAATGACATATAAAATACATTATGAAAAAGAGAAAAACCTTCCTAAGAAAAAGAATGATATTAAGAACAAAAGAAGATTATTAGAGCAAAAGCTCAAGTGATGATGATGACATGGTGAATTATGCATTGATGGCCTTTAACGATAAGGTATGTGACTTACCCGAAATATCTTTATCTTATAATAAATTACTTAATGCATTTCATGGTTTATATGATGAACTTAAAATAATTAGTAAAAAATATAAATTGCTATAAAAGGATCATGTATCTCTCTAATGAATTTAATAAATTAAAAAATAAGTATAACAATTACATGTTAACATTTTGCACTAAATGTGAAGAGTTAGACTTATTCAAAAAGTAAAATATGTTATTACAACAAACATTAAAAAATTAAAAATTAAAAATAAATCATTAAGCATGATTCTTGCTAACAAATGTTATGTATATGGAAAGGAATAAATCGACTTCATGAGTAGCAATACTCAACAAAAGCAAACAAAATCCGTAAAAGGACCCACACTACATGTTCCCCCTAAAGTTCAATATAATTTTTGTGGAAGATTTGATCACTATGCTTATGCATGCTTTTTTTTTTTAAATATAGCCCTCATAAATTAGTTTAGGTTCCTAAAGAAACTATAAATGATTTGATGTCAAAAGTCAAGAAAGATAGATATAACCACGAAGGACCCAAAGTTAAATGGGAACCTAAAGCAAACCCCTCTTTTTTGTCGGTATGTCTCTAAAATAAAAACTATGAGCAAAAGATGTTATCTTGATAGTGGATGCTCGAGGCATATGACCAGAGATGAATATATCACTTTCAGATACAACAATAATAGAAAATTTATTAGTATTGGATATTTGGTAACAAATAGAATCTTTTAATTAAAGATGTTCTTTTAGTAAAAGGTTTAAAACATAACTTACTAAATATTAGTCAACTTTATGATAATGATAAAGGGATAAAATGTTAAATTAAAATGTAATGCTTGCATACCAAATAAGAATAGTTATATTGATGCTTTGAGAAGCAATAACTTTTATCTTGATGATTTTCGTAATGAAACTTACTTTTCAGTTTTAAACGATGATGCATAGCTTTAGCATAGGATATTAAGACATGTAAATACGAAATTAATCTCATAAATTGAAACTAAAGAACTTTATTTTTTTTTAATTTTATAGGAATCTATCTATGTTGTTTTCAATGAATTTTCTGAAGGTAAAAAAAATGATTTTGAATTTGATAATTTGAATTTGAATTCTTTTCTGTAGAGCAACTTAGACACATTCACTTCTAATGAACCTTACCCAAGGAATGAATATATATATATATATATATATATATATATATATATATATATATATATATATATATATATATATATATATATATATATATATATATATATATATATATATATGCACGTCATAAGGAGCTAATTATTAGAGATATATCAAAAAGGTGTTCAAGCTTGCTCTTTGTTGAAAAATATTTATTTAAATACATGAAACGAGAACTTTTACTATTTGTTCTCATATCATTATATTTTTTTATTAAAGAAAATATTTATCCAAATGAATCATAATCTTTTACCTTCTTGAGATTCATGACTTAAGATTTATTTTGTATTCGATCACTTATAATTCTTTCTTTTCGCTAATGACTAAGAAGGAGATTTATCCAAACGAATCATGATCTTTCATTTGATATTTATAACTTGAGATTTATTTTATATGAATCAAGATTTTTTATTATTTGTTCTCCTATGATTCTTTTTGCTATTTATTAAAGTAGAGATTTATTTAAATGAATCATGGTCTTTCACTTGACTTCTTGATATTTACGACTTGAGATTTATTATGTATGATTCTTTTATATTTATAACTTATAAACTCAATTTTGTTAATAACAAACAAGAAGAAGAAGCTCATATTTATGTTGATAACAAAATAGGAGAAATAGAGATTATATTAAGTAAGGAGACTTATGATGCGTTTATAACTTTTCATTAGTAATGACTCATGCCTAAATTTTACTAGTTATTTTTTGAATTTTGATTAAATATTTGGACTTTTAAATTTTACTAGTAAATATTTTACTAGTAATTTTACTAGTCATTCCTCAGTCTCATTTCCGTTCATACATATGAAATACATATATACATTCCATGTGATTCAATAAACAAAATATACATTCCATCATTGCTAGATCGATCCGTATGGTTAGATAAATAGTGAGCTAATAATGAGATTTTTCAATAAGCAGAAAACTTAAGATTAAGATGCTTCGGAATGATGGAAATAAGGGAATGTCCACAACACCTGGATTTAGTCAGATCCAATTTAAGGGATTTCGTAGGTTCATTAATGAGGGCTTGACATATCAATTTGAATTTATCTCAACATGAATTCAAAAATACCATTAAAAAAGTTTTATTTTGGATTCAAGATAATCATATTTTTAAGATGATATAAAAAAAAAGAGTTTTGTCCATCAATTGACCTCTCATATCTTGAACTTATCTTTAATATTAATATCTTTTGTGTTATAATTGGAACATTGATGTAAAGGGAGAGAAGTAGCACCATGATACCATGGTATCCATCTCTTCTTTTTTATGATGACAAAGGGAGAGAGAGAGTAGCTTGCACATTTCAAAGAGAAATAGTAACTTGCACATTTCTCGTTTTTATTGATGACAAATGGGGAGAAATTAATTATACTCTTTGATGACATAAAAAATTATGATGTTGTGGAATTATGCATATGATATATTGTTAGGACTCTAGCTAGGAGAGTCCTAATTGAGAGGGATATTCATGTAAAACCTACCTAAGCCGACCCCTATTAAATAGGTGAAGAGGCCGGCTAGGGTTAGGAGGTTATTTCTTAGAGAAGAATAGGGAGTTGTAAAGGAATAGGAGTCTTGAGTAGGAGTCCTATTAGGAGTTGGTTAGAAGTATGAGTCTTGAGTAGGAGTCCTATTAGGAGTTGTTTAGAAGTAGGAGTCTTAAGTAAGAGTCCTATTAGGAGTTAGGGTTTAGAAGCCCTATAAATAGTCATGTATTCCATCTCTTTTCATAAGCAATAGATGAATCTTTTCTACAGCCTTTGAGCAGCAACTTGGAGGGAGAAACCCCTATAGAGTTCCAAGGAGGCCGATCCCTAAAAGAGATCAACCCCAAGTTTAGAATCCGCAAGGGTTCTAACACCTAGCATCCGAGCAGCATTCTTGGCATCTCGCTGCCCTTCCACTGCCATCCATCAGCCCTCCACAACCTCCCAAAGCAATTCCCACAATTGCTTAAAAGATCGTCGCCGAATTCCGCCATCATCTCCATCACCGTGGTCATCCTTTGATCTCCCCGTGAATTGCAACAAGTTCTGGTTTCCTACCTTACTGCTGCTGCAATTTAGTTATCCTTATTCAAAAATCCAAAAAAAAAAAATGTTCCTATATTGCTGCATAAACCTTTCGTCACAAAGTTTTCATCTCTACGACGAAAGATACATTGCAGAATTCCAACCGCATAGCACCATCTATTTGATCTTGCTACTGTGTTTTTTCTATCCAAATTTCTATGAAATTTTTATGACATCTTTGACACTTCCTAACAGCAGATTTGCCTTTGATTTTTTTAAAAAATTCTCAATATAAACCATTGATCTTTTATGTCTAATCTGCTATACTTGAAAATCTACATTGTAAAATTTCAGCCGCATACCACTATTTGTTTGATCTTGATACTATATTGTTTCTATCCAAATCTCTATGAAATTTTTATGATAGCTTTGACACTTCCTAACAGTGGATTTCCCTTTGGTTTCATCAAAAAATTCTCAATATAAACCACTGATCTTTTACGTCCAATCTGCTATACTTAAAAATCTGTGCTGTAGAAAATTTCAGCGGCATATTGTTGCCTTAACCCATCTATTTGTAATCTTTTTTGAATGAAATTTCTTATACACTTCATAGATCATCTTTTCCGTCTAAGATTGATATATTAAGGAATTCATCTCTAAAAATAATTTTGTGTTGCTGCAAATTTTCATCGTAACCCGTTGAAATTTTTCGACGACAATTCTGCTATCTCAACTTGCACCAATTTTCTTGTTGTTATACTACCGAAATTCTCTTGATTAAATTAGACATCCTTGCTGTCATATAATCTGTGATTTTGCTATCAATTCCCTCCTCAATTCTCTTAAGTTTTTGGTAGAAATTACATCGAGAAACCATTGTTTCTTCGACGATAATTCTACTCTTACAAGACAGCACATACTTGCTGCAATTTCCACTGATTTCTATCAAACCTTTGCTACCATCAACCACAGATCCAAAACTTTCATCCATAGCCCTAAAACTCCACTAAACCACACCCTCAAACTGCACCCAAAACTGCCACAAAACAAGCCAAAATCGTAGCCTACATCCACCGATCCACCAACCCTTTCGACCATCACTTCTCTCAACCTATACATGCCTTTAACCTAACAACAAAAGAGAGATCTTAACATCATAGATTTGGAGGCATATACTATGGTATCTAAGGAGGCAATCAATGCTAAATTCGAAGCCTTGGAGGCGCGAATGAAGGATAAGATTCGGACGCTCTTTACCGAACTCAGATTGGGCCGACCACTAAGCCCGAAGAAATCATATCAATGAGAGAGCTTTGCCCAATCACACCAAGCCCAAAGATATGACTTCCAAGAGAGGGGAAGCTCTATGACCAACCCCAACTATCCATGCATGAGAGTGGACTTCCCTAGATGGGAAGAAGGAGACACAATTGGTTGGATCTCGCGCGCGGAGTGATATTTTCGGTACCATAAAATCGCGGATGCATCTATGGTGAAAATTGTAGCTATAAATCTTGAATGTGATGCTATACAGTGGTTTGACTGGTTTGAACATACTTATGGAGTCCTTTCATGGCGATAATTCAAAGAAGGACTACTGATCCGCTTCAGACCAACCGATTACGAGAATATTGACGGACAACTAGCAAAGATCTGACAAACCTCTACCATTCAGGAGTACCAAACCAGGTTTGAAAGGTTATCAAATCAAACTCATGATTGGTCTCAAAAACATCTATTAAGGACCTTCATTGAGGGCTTGAAGTCGGAGATCCGAGGAGAAGTTAAAGCGCGACAACCGTATACGCTTATGGCAACCATCTCTTTCGCACGACATCAAGAGGAGCAATTGAACCATGAAGCTCGGAGGACTAGGGTCGCTCCTCAACTAGTAATATTAAAGCACTTAGCCCCCCCTACTATCGACCAAGTCCCTACACCAAAGAGGTTAACAAGAGAAGAGCTTCGGGAGCGATATGCGAAGGGGTTATGTTAGCATTGTGACGAGCCGTGGAGCCGTGAGCATCGCTGTAGTAAAGGGGGATTTTATGATTGAACCGATAGAAGAAGAGGTCATTGAACATCCAAAAGAGAGCCTTGAACATGAAGAAGAAGATGTAGAAGAAGAGCCACAACCGACCAAAGTTACGGTACATACACTAGTTGGCTACTCAATCCCGCAAACGATGAAAGTTGGAGGCCTTCTCAAACAACAACCGATCACTGTTCTCATCGACACGGGCAGCACTAATAACTTCCTAAACAGTAAGGTTGCTATCTATATGAACTTACCTATTGAGAATTGCAGCAGGTTTGTCGTTAAGGTCGCCAACGAATGGATTTTGAAGTGTGATCATAGGTGCCCGCAGGTGAAACTGTTGCTGCAGGACCAAGAGATAATTGCATATTTCTTCCTCCTCCCTCTTGGTGATCATGAGGTCATACTTAGAATTAAATAGTTGATGACATTAGGTGATATTTCTTGGAATTTTATGCAACTAATTATGAAATTTTACAGTAAGGAGAAACAGGTGATACTGCACAAGAAACGTGAGGGCGACGTAACGACGATTTGCACACAACAAATAGAGAAGGTTTTGCATAAAGCATGCAGCAGCTTTTTGGTACAACTTGAGCAACAAACTAAGGGAGAGCCAACAAAATTTGAAGATCCAAATCTACTTCCTTTGCTTGCTGAATTTTCAGATATATTTGACGAACCGCGCAACCTACCTCTTACCCGTCGGCATGATCATTGTATAACGATTCTTCGAGGCAAATCTCCAGCAAATGCTCAGCCATATCAATATCCACATCTCCAGAAGGATGAAATAGAAAGGATTGTAAAAGACATGCTCAAAACAAGAGTTATTTGGCCATGTTGCAGCCCCTACTCTTCACCGGTGCTCCTCATACGAAAGAAGGATGGAATATGGCGATTATGTGTTGATTATGTTAGGATCAAGAGCACTAAGAGGGGGGGGGGTGAATTAGTGCAGCGGAAATCTTATAATAATTTAAAAACCAAAAGCTGCGTTCGTTCAAAAACTATTATGATGCAAAAGCAAATTCTCAGTTTGTATCTAAGTGCAGTTTGCGTCTAAGCGTAGATTGCGTTTAAGCGCAGTTTTGCGTCTAAGCGCAGTTTTGCGTCTAAGCGCAGTTTTGCGTCTAAACTCAGATTTACGTCTAAATGCAGATTTACGTCTAAACGCAGATTTATGTCTAAACGCAGTTTTACGTCTAAACGCAGATTTACGTCTAAACGCAGTTTTACGTCTAAACGCAGATTTACGTCTAAACGCAGATTTACGTCTAAATGCAGTTTTACGTCTAAACGTAGTTTTACGTCTAAACGCAGTTTTACGTCTAAACGCAGATTTGCGTCTAAACGCAGTTTTACGTCTAGACGCAGATTTACGTCTAAACTTTGAAACTCGTTTGTATAATCGCAGAAGGCAGTATGCAGTTGAAAACAAGACGTAAACGTGAACTGAAATCTGATGATTGAGCGAGGAAAGCCGATTTACGTCTGAATGCAGTTTTACGTCTAAATGTTGAAACTTGTTCGTAAAATCGTAGAGGACAGATTGGATTAAAATGTAAGCGTAAACTCCAAAGAAGCTCGTTCGTAAAAGCGCGAAAAAACAGTTCTGCAGAATCAAACGTAAACGTAAACTGTAATGTATGAAAATACGAATTTACGTCTGAATGCAGATTTGGAAGAGCAGCACTTAGAACTTGTTCGTGAAAGCGCAGAGAGCAGTAGTGATGAGGGAGGTTTGCAGTAATGATAAAGTGCTCGAAAATAAACGCAAACCAGAGATTTAGAGTGGTTCGGTCAGCCTTGACCTACTCCACTTTTGGCTTCCTCCACCGATGAGGTTGCCGACGTCAACTAGGTGCCTTCCTTCAATGGGCGAAGGCCAAACTTCCCTCTTACAGTTTCTCTCCTTTTGACAGGCTTAGGAGACAACCTTTACAGACCTTTCTCTCCTCACTTTACAATTGAAAACTTGAAGAACAGAAGGAGGAGACTTAAAGGCTTTACAACACTTTTGAGCTCTTAGAATCACAGAAAAGATCAAGATTTCGGTATAGGTCTGTATCTTTTCAGTGCTGAATGGGTGGGGTATTTATAGGCCCCAAACCAATTCAAAATTCGAGCTCAAAACGATCAAATCGATCAAATCCCAGAATTCTGGGATCAGGCGGTTGCACCTCTCGACTGGAGAGGTGGCACCGCCTGGCAGAGCTCGAAGACTGAGCTCTGCCGATTGCTTCTCTCTGCCAGAGCTCGAAGACTGAGCTCGATGGTTGCATCACCTGGCAGAGCTCGAAGACTGAGCTTGGTGATTGCATCACCTGGCAGAGCTCGAAACTGAGCTCGGTGGTTGCATCACCTGGCAGAGCTCCAAGCTGAGCTCAGGCTGATCCACCTCTCTGCCAAAGCTCGAAGACTGAGCTTGGTGAATGCATCACCTGGCAGAGCTCGAGACTGAGCTCAGGCTGATGCACCTCTCTGCCAGAGCTCGAAGACTGAGCTCGGTGGTTGCATCGCCTGGCAGAGCTCGGAACTTGAGCTCTGGCGGTGCAACCTCTTGGCTGGGGCGGTTGCACCTCCCAGCCTTGCAGCCCAGGCGGTTGCACCTCCTGGCTGGGGCGGTTGCACCTCTCAACCCCACAGCCCAGGCGGTTGCACCTCCTGGCTGGGGCGGTTGCACCTCTCAACCCCACAGCCCAGGCGGTTGCACCTCCTGGCTGGGGCGGTTGCACCTCCTGGTGCAATCAGGGTCCGAATGGTTCACTCCATTCGGCCCACTTTGAATCTTTTCAGGGGCCCAATTGCCCCAAGATTAAGCTAATGGGATCACCTCCCATTTTCATGCTTAATCATCATGCTAACTACGATTAACTCTAAGACAACTTCTGCAGCTTTGCTCCGATGCGTCAATCGCTTCTTCCGGCGAGTTTCCGGCCAACTTCCGTCGATCAACCGATGACCCTCGGTGATCCTTCTGCGGACATCCGGCATACTCCTGGACTTTGCGACGATCCACTTGGCGAGTTCCGACGAGCTTCGCTTGGCAAGCTTCTGGACTTCTCGGATCTGTTCTCTCTGAACCTCCGACGACCGTCCGAACTTCCGTCGAACTCTCGAACTCCCAACGTGATCATGATCTTGACTCCGGCGCAACTCCTGCTGCTTGTCTTACTCTCATCGTAGTTAATCCTGCACACTTATCTCAACACATAGATTAGATAACAAATGACAATTGACTTCATCATCAAAATCCGAGATTCAACAGATTACCGAGCTCTCAATGACATAACCATCAAGGATAAATACCCTATTCCAATAGTAGATGAGTTGCTAAGGGAGCACAAATCTTTACAAAGCTGGACATTCGATCCGGGTATCATCAAATACGAGTATGCGAAGAAGACATACCGAAAACCACCTTTTGAACACACAACAACCACTATGAATTTTTGCTTTCTTCAAAAGAATGTGGAATATCTTGGGCATATCATATCAGAGGAAGGTGTGGCAGTAGACCCCTTCAAAATTGGAGCAATGCAAAACTGGCTGACCTCGAGGAACATAAAATTGCTACATGGCTTTTTGGGTTTAACAGGCTATTACTGCAAGTTCGTGAAAAACTATGGAGAGATCAGTGCACTACTTACTTCCTTACTGAAAAAAGATGTCTTCCAATGGTCGGACAGAGCCTCCACTGCCTTCGACAAACTTAAGGCAGCCATGACGACGACACCGGTGCTAACACTACCAGATTTCAACCGACCCTTCATTATTGAGGCCGATGCATCTGGAGTCGGAATTGGAGTCATTCTCATGCAAGATGGTCGACCACTCACATACTTCCTTACTGATAAGGAGATGCTCGTCATTGTGCGCGCAACAACGAGGTGGAGACCCTACTTGATTGGCCGACGATTTCAAATTAAAACCGACCATAAAAGCCTCAAGTACTTTTTGGAGCGAAAGATACCATCCCCTGAGCAGCAAAAATGGGTAACAAAACTTCTTGGATTTGATTTTGAAATAACTTACAAAAAGGGGAAAGAGAATGTTCTTATAGATGCGCTTTCGCAACTACCCGAGCAAGTTGAAGTTTCGGCCGTTTCACTTCCGACCAGCGACTCCTTGAGGATATTAAGATGGAATGGTAAGAAGATTCAGATACTAGTAAGATTATAAAAAAATTGGAGGAAACACCAAGCCCCATGGCTCATTACAATTGGGACTCAAAAGAATTACACTATAAGGGACGCATTGTGCTTATGATAAATTCTACTTGCATCTTCACGAGCAGATTTTGGACAAAGTTATTCCGTATGTAGGGTACTAAATTGAAAATGAGTACGACATATCACCCACAGACCGACGGCCAAACGGAAGTTGTAAATAGGTGCTTGGAGATAGCCCAAAGCCACCCACCAAATACGACTACCCAAGGAGAACTTCAGACTCAGCCAAGTGCTATTATTGGTCGACAGATTGTGACTCAACGACGATGATCCACTACTGAATTGCTAATACAGTGGGCAAACCTACTAACAAAAGATGCCACTTGGGAGAATTATGATGACTTGAAGATCAAATTCCCAAAATTCATGAATCGTCAACCTCGAGGACAAGGCTGATTTGAAGAGGGCGGGTCTGTTAGGACTCTAGGTAGGAGAGTCCTAATTGAGAGGGACATTCATGTAAAACCTACCTAAGCCGACCCCTATTAAAGAGGTGAAGAGGTTGGCTAGGGTTAGGAGGTTATTTCTTAGAGAAGAATAGGGAGTTGTAAAGGAATAGGAGTCTTGAGTAGGAGTCCTATTAGGAGTTGGTTAGAAGTAGGAGTCTTGAGTAGGAGTCCTATTAGGAGTTCTTTAGAAGTAGGAGTCTTAAGTAAGAGTCCTATTATGAGTTAGGGTTTAGAAGCCTTATAAATAGTCATGTATTCCACCTCTTTTCATAAGCAATAGATGAATCTTTTCTGCAGCCTTTGAGCAGCAACTTGAAGGGAGGAACCCCTATAGAGTTCCAAGGAGGCCGATCCCCAAAAGAGATCAACCCCAAGTTTAAAATCTGCAACGGTTCTAACATATATGTAATGATTACTTTGACATTTAACTATGTATAAAAGTGTGCAATGATTATTTTGATATTTTAACTATGATGTTTTACATATGAACTTCACAATAATTATTATTAAAACTCACTATGATTTCTTATTAAAATTCTTTTGACTTAATTCAAAGAGTAGCATTAAAAGGTTATCATTTTTTTAAATTTTGAGTTTATTTCAAAATGACATATAGATAGGGGGAGTTTAGTTAAAACTTCGTCATCAATTGGTTGTCATCATCAAAAAGGGGGAGATTGTTGAATCCCGAATTTTAATAATAAAATCAATTGATGAGTTTATGGACTAATAAGTGTTTGAGATAAGTAACGTAGGAGAAACTTCGACCATGGACTTGAACCATCGAAAGGCAAATCGTTGAAGCAAGAAAATCAGACGTTAGGCTAGAGAGCATCATGTCAAAGATTGGACGTCAGGCCGAAGGATTAGTTGACGTGCCAGAGGATGAACTTTATGCCATGAGTTCGAGCATCGGGCTAGAAGGATCGAGTATTAAGCCAAGAAGATCATGTGGAAGGTCAACATGCAGATAGATTGGGCAATACGTCGAAGGAAAGGACAATGCGTCGAATGTTCGGATAAAGTGTCAAATGAACAAATGATATGTCGGACAACGTACTGAAGGTTTCATGATTGTAATTAGAGATGTTAAGTTTTGATCGAAGTCATTTAGAGTCTAATTGAGTTGGTTTTGGGGCATAATTATGCTAACTTGATTAGGAACCCATTAGGTTTGAACCAGGATCAAATTGGGCCAATTAGAAGGCCAATTTAGTGACCTGGGGTTGGGTTGGGCGGTGGCACCATCAGGCTCAAGCGATGGTATCGTTTAAGAGCTGGAAAGCACTATTTGTGCTTTTCCTGGAATCCTAGCGGTAGTACCGTTAGTGCTGATGGTAGTATTGCCCAAGTGATGGTGGTACTACCTAGGTCAGTGGTGGTATCGCAAGAGCCCTGATTCCAAGTTTTATTCGGTAGTAGTACCACTAGTACCTTGAAAACTTGAGGATTTGAATTTTTTACTCTATTTTTGAAGCTTTTTAGGTCTATAAAAACCTCACTCATGCTTGCTTGATAGAGTAGAAATTCTTAAGCGTAAAAGTGTTGTAAACTCTCTTGAAAAGTGGTTGAGTCTCTTCCTCCTTGAGTGTAGAGGTTATACTAAGGAGGTGTGAGGTCTTGCGTAAAAGAGAGGTGTAATGGTTCTCTCCTAAGCCTGTTAAAAGGAGAAGAGAGGTGTAAAGGTTCTCTCCTAGACCTATGAAAAGGAGAAGGGTTGTAACAATGGTAGTTGATCTTCACCCATTGAAAAGAAGATCGACAGTGAAAATCGATAGCCTCGAGAGAAGAGGAATCAGGAGTGGACATAGGTTGGGACAACCGGACCACTATAAATCGGTTTGTATCTTTTTCTTACTTTCCCTTATCATTACTTACTGATTTACTTACTACCCTTACTCATATTTTTAGCTAAACATATTTTTGATATGGGTTTTTTCAATCAAAATTTTCAAATCGAAACTTTATTTAGAAAATAGTAATCTCATCCCTCCCCCCCCTCTTAGTGCCTTCACGATCCTAATAGTACTTACGAAACTTCTACATCTACGGATCAAGCTAGTGAGGATAGTAAAATCTTTAAGAGAAAAAAATATTATTATAAAACATACTAAAGGCGTCATCAAGTATAGTAATAAGTATAGTAATGGTGGGTGCAATACACAATAATATTTCTAATTTTGACAATAATTACAAGATAAATACTAACAACTTCAATGTCAATGATAATTGTGGAGTAGGCCTTTTATCATGATAAGATGCATCCTAGATGAAATTGAATCAAGAATAACCCTCAAATCACTTGAAGCTCAAGCATAAATCGATGATTAAACAAAGATGATGAGACGAAATTAGGAGATCTTCCAGGAAAATGGTAACCTCGTATTCCACATATCAATTGAAGGAATGATCAAAATGTCCAACACTAAAGTGATTAAAAATTTATAATTTTGCACAATCTGATATCAACTTTTTTATATCTACTTTTCCAAATTTTAAAAATAAAATTATAAATATATATATATATATATATATATATATAATTTTTAAATTAAAATAATAATAATAATAATACTATCGATTCAAATCGAAACCAAACCGAGATCAATCGAACCGGAATGAAAACAGGCTCTTGCCGGTTCAGTTCCAATTTCTTGGAAAACTGAAAATTACCTATTTCGAAACCATAGTCATGGCTTTTGAAGACGGTGGTCAAAGGTCGTACTTTTGTTAAGTATTAAGACAAGTATAATTATTTGAATTGGGAGTGAAAAGGGTATTTATCATGATCATGATAATTTTTGTATAGATAATCTACTAGGGTGCAAAACAAAGCAATCATCTTATTTTAATTGCAGGGGAAGGATGTATGACACAAGTCAAACGCGAACGTTTTTGCATCTTCACATTAACACCACGACCAGTTGACTTTGTATTTGAGAGACGTAACAAATCATAACGTTTCGACAAATCTGGACCAAACTTTTCTTAGAAAAAAGAAAAAAGAAAAAAGTCAACTCCTATACGAGAGACGTGACACATCATAATGTTTCGACAAATCTGGACCGTACTTCTCTCAGTAAAAAAAAAAGAGGAGGGACAACTAAATACTAACCTTTTCCCAACCAAGGCATTAGGGGAAACTCTCCTCTATATTATACTTCACTCTTCTCTGTTTCTCTTTCATTTTAGGATGTTACATAGCTCGTTCTATCTAATTCGAGCATCGAATAAGATTGTTAGTTGGTCGAGATGGGTGCACATCGACAACCTCAAGTTATGACTAAATTGATGGAAATGGACCCACCATCTTATAGATGGATGATATCTACCTGATGCGATGGATCAAGTGACGCCCCATCACTACTAATATTGTTTTTTCAATTGATGCCAAAAGTTAAAACATACTTAATGGTACCTGTTCCTTGATGCACGTGGGACATGAACCATCCGCTACTAAATTTCTCACTTTGAAGCCTTCCTTTTCTCCACATGATACCTCTAGTAGTACTGTAGGCCTTAGAAGGCCTAGCAAATGATTCTCCTTCCAGTGAGGAGCCATACCTAATCATCCTGCATTAGGTGGGACATTATTTCCCATATTATCAAGTTCCAATAGGATTTTGATGATCATAAACTCAGTTGATGAGTTGGTTAACAATGGTTTGTGGAGTGCTTGACTTTAGACTTTCATAACCATTAAAATTTTGTATAAAATTTCAATATGATCAAGCTTAAATTTAAGCTACTCTACCAATGCTGCGAAATAAGATGGACCATCATGCTCATCCTAAATGCCTAATCATTTCACCTCAACTTTGAGCTCGTGGTATTAAATTAGTTGCATTGAATTATGAGCATATAAATGGCACATCTCATGTATGACAGTCAAGAAGAAAATGACAAAAAGAATACTGCCTTGTGAGCCAGTGTGTAATTATAAAGAACAAAAGCACTGTAGAATTTGAAGTTGACTAATTAAGTTGCCAAGATTCTTTGTGGACTTTTTGTGTTATAGATCAAAAAAGCAAATCAAATCAAGTGTAATTTGGCAACTGTAGCAACCATGGCAAGTGTAGAAGATGACTTTCCCTACGCCTCTTAAGGTTTCTTGGTTTGACCATAAAATGCTAGATGACCTTGGGTCATCGATAACATGAATGAGGATAAAGATGATCTGTCACCATACTACAAAATCTTCTATGAGATTGTCTTCTTCATGCCCTTATTCCTTTAGTATTTGGTACTACATATAACTTGTTTTTCAGGAACAGTATGGGAAAAGGACATGAAAAGTTAGTCGGCAGTACAACTGTGTCGGACATAATTGCTAGTATAACATAGTTGCAACCTAATGGGGCACAAATCTGCCACAGCTACAAATTGTCAGGGACTAAATCAATCAGAGATGTGCAACTTCCTACAATTACAATGTTTTGGTTACTTGCATATTTCTCAGCACAGATTTGCTAGTTCTTCAACTATTTCCAAGATGAATTTTCTGAAGCATGCAATGGAGCCAAAACTCAATACTCTACCACTAACAGGTAACTTTTACAGAGGGAATGGACCCTCTTAGGCCCACTCAATCAACAACACCATAACCTTCATTCTTCCATTGACATGCATACTAACAACTTATCGAAGCAGATAAATAAAACAAACTACCTAAGCATTGTGATAATCATAATCAGGCTATCTAAATAAATTCAGATACGATGGCTTGTGCAAATGAAGTTGTTCTAAGTTATATGAATTGCTACCATGTAATGTAAAGATGTGATTTATATTAAAAAGACTTGTATGTCACCATTTTTCAGTTCTTCAAACATACACAACCTCAGCTATCATTTTCCTGTTCCTACTGTTCATCCAATCTCAGTCACCAGTGCATTCACAAGACCAAATGATAAATTCAAATCACCAATTAATATGAATGTGATGACAAAAGGGCTCTTAACTTAAGAATCTTCCATGTAGGAATACAAAAGGAATCACCTTGAGAGGAATGATGCTATTACTTCATGAGTGAGACCATCAGGAACCCAGGCAATAGCACAATCGAAAGCAACAAGTAATCAGCTTCTCCATAGTCGAGATATTGTTGCTGGAGCTGTGACAACAGTAGATCGCCAATTATTATGACACATATATGCAAGAGTTCTACATTATATTACAGATACAAGAATCCCCATACTCATCCTCTGAGTCGCTTGAATCACTGTGGACAAGAAAATAAAACAAACAGAAGCAATTCAGAACAGACGGATAGCCAAAAGTGTTCTTTTTCATAAATCTCTACAAGAAATGTAAAATTCAGGACTAATGGAAGGAAAAAATTATCAAAATATGCTACCAATACAATCAAGACATCCTATTTTCGATTACATAATGCATCAAGTCAGAATAAGAGAGAGCACAATGTCAGCAGATAATTGAGAGGATGCTGTCTCTGACTTCTAATTAATGAACAAGCTGAAGAGTGTGTTACTATGTCTTCAAATTATAAAAAAGATGGAGAGCTACTGCTGATTGATACTATTGTTGCAGAAGTACAAAAAAATATTGATTATTAAACAGGTTGCATATCTGAAGGTGGGAGATTTCCAGAATTTTTAACTAACAAAATAAGGAGTTTGCCTTTTATTGGGAACTAAAATTCTTCCAGAATTTTTAACTAACAAAATAAGGAGTTTGCCTTTTATTGGGAACTAAAATTCTTGTCCTAGAAGCCACTTTAATTCTAAGGCTATGACATTATTCTTTTGCAGGTGGTGCAAGTGATCATCCTATTGTTATTGATGAAGCGACGATCATCCAGCAACAGATCCAAGTTGATGAAGGGATGTCGTTTATCATGTTCATAGTTTTGATCAATTTTAATTTCTTCTTTGGAATGTATTATGTATTGTTTTTTGGAATGATTCTTCATTAGGTCTATCCTTTCTTTTGGACTCGTAGCAGATGTATCTGAAGTGGAAAGTTTCCTGTTTCTTGTGTTATTTATTCCATTTCCTTTTCTCCTTGTTCTTCTTTTAATAACTCATCTTTGATGGCCAGTCAATTAATTTTACGGTGAGATATACAGCTCACAAAAGGAGGAAAATTATCCATTATCCAGAAACAAATACAGAAGATGATTTATGCTTTGACTTATATTTAAAGAGCTCATTGAATGTTTCAAACTGAAAATGTTTTCAGAAATAAGATCAAGAAAATATATGCATCAGGAAAATGACTTATCCTGCAATTTTATGTTTCAAACAAGTCATGAGTGTCTGAGAAAGAAGTTTGATGCATTACATACAATAAGTTTATCATAAGAAGTCATATATGCATGTGTAGCAAAGAGAATTTTAGTTTAATTGACATCTCAGCAAGGACAAAGAATTATAAGGGAAAATGTCGTACAAGAGAATCTCATGTACATATAGGATATGCTTGTTCAACCAAATACAATGAGATGGATGAGATAGAAGGCTTTGATCAAGCAAACCAAATTTGCTAGATCCTTTAGGCATGCATATAAAGCTATCACGAAGGCACAGTAATAGGGTAGGAACAACAAGGATCATGAAGTGTTAAGAGGAAATGAATATGAGAGGATCTCTAACCTTGGCTCGAATTCCAGCACTTCGACGAGCTTGTTGCCATTGCGATCATTCCACTGGACTTTCCTCCTCGAACTCTTCTGCTGCTTTCCTTCTAAGCCTCCATTCACAGACGATGACGTTAGAAGAGAGTCCGTCTCCCTGTCCTCCCCCTCCTCATCAGAAAGTCCCTCGTCCTTAGTATCCGGAACAGCTGACGGCTTGATTCCATCGCAGATATCAGCGTCCACTCCACGCACATCCATCTAAATCCACAACACCCTTTTCTGGAACTCAATCCACCCACCAAGGCAACAGGAGCTCGAGATCTTGATCTATCGGCCGGGAAGAACGCAAGAAATTCACCAAGCTATAATCTTCTTCGAACATCAGCGAAACCAAATCCAAGAACAACACAACTTCAACTCCTCGTCGCCTAAACAAATAAGAGGAGCCCAAAACAGTCTGACCCAGAGGCGAATTCGGCACAAGGGTTAACATGAAAGGGCAAAACCGATGCTTTTGTTCAGGAATGAGAGGGATTCGGAGAAAACATCATTCGTGAAGCCCACAGTACCGCGATGAGAAATCAGAAGGATTCGATTCTTGGGAATCCACGAAGGAAATCGACAGAAAATGGAGGAATGAGGAGGCGACGCGGGAGGTGGAAGAAGTTCTCCGCGCACTCACCCTTGTGTACAGCTACGCACGCAATCCAGCGACGGCCACCGGAACCAAAACTTCCCCTTTTGTTTTCTCCTTCTCTCTAGAGTGGGGTCCATTTACCTGCATGTTCTGGGCCGTCCGATCGCCATCAGGCCCAAATGGTGCGAGCGTCGAGTTTGTCTTTGGCGTCCATCAACAATTTAGAATTTTTTACCACCGCCAATGGAGTTCACTAGTAATATGAAGTTGAATAATAAGTCCATTAATTTTCGTTATCCTCGGTTGACTTGACTTCCGAGAAATGGAATCTTGCTCGCTTGTTTGTGATAAAGTAGCCTACCATCGAAATGTGTCTCCTTGTTTTTGGACGTTGATTCTGACTAGAAGTCCAATCTTTTTTTATACTGATATTAATGAAAGTCTTTTTTAAAAGAAGAAGAAAAATTTTAATTATTTTTTTATTACCTCCTCAATTGGTGTAATTTGTGTAATTAAAAAGGGAGAACAACATAATTTGCACTTTTTGATTAATGTGCTATTAATGGTGTCGATTGGATCGAACTCGAGCCAGATTACATCATTGCTTACATCGAGAATGGCCCCCACTCCTCCTTCCCGGTAATCCAATCGACCTTAGGTCATCTTGATAGGGATGGTAGTTACGACCATCTGGTGTGGGGTGGGGCCACGATGTGACCATATTGAATTTTCCGGTTTTGAAGGGTACACAACCGAACACACACGGAGCAAAAAGTGTGTTTTGCTGTGCGTTTGTCCGAGGCATTCGCGGGTGTAGTTTTCCTTCTCTGTGTCGGCAAAGAAGTCAGTCGCGTGGAGGAGATGGACGGCGGTGGCATAGAGGTGTCGAGCCTCAACTTCGCCTACGAGGGCCTGCCGCCTCTTTTCACCAGGTTTAACCTCGACGTCTCTCCCGGATCTCGATGCCTCCTTGTTGGTGCCAATGGATCCGGTGATTCTTCCCTCCCCCACCTTCTCTTTTACCCTTTGAACCCTAAAATTATACCTCAAGGTTTCGCGTCTTTTTTGTTCTTGTTGTTGTTTGTTACTTTAGATATGCAGGGTTCTCGCTCCATTCGTTTTGATGATCCCTTTTTGATGAGGTAAATCGAGCGCCTATTCTTGGAATTTAGACTCAGTTATTTCCGAAACTTTATTGTAAAAGAGAAATTCGGTTGATCATCCTATATAATCAATTGATTGAATTGAATTCGTCATTGTCTTGTTTATATGCTATGATGGTTTGAAGCGACTGGTCACCATTAGGTCCAGTAGTACGTGCAATTGAGAAATGGGATTATAAAAATTGGATTTACTATGCATCTTGTTTGGGTCGATAATCGATACAATTATCAAATTCAAATTCACTGTTATAATATGGAAAAAAATGTATTACTTACTTTTGATAAAAAAAAAAGTTGAATTGTGCTTTTCTGAATTTAAAAGTTAGAAAATAGAGGGAACTAGAAGAAAGGTAGGAGACAAGGAGGATGAGCAGGAGTGAAAGAGAGAACAAGAATTACATCAACTGAGGGCCAATCAAGATTTCTAATGATCAAAGCCTCCAGTCTCCACCAATCTGAGTTCGAACATTCTGAGAAATTTTTTGGTTGTTCTCGTTCTAGAAGTGGAAATCTAAACCTAAGAACAATCATGTTTCTACTAACATTTCTACTTGTTTAAATTCTCGGCTTCAACTTATTTAAGGACCGAATGCCTTAGGCAGGTGATCGGTGATTTTCTATGGGAGGAACAAAGACCATATTTGCTTTTGCACTTTGATTTCTCTTTTTTAGATTTGTCTTTCAAGGTTTTTGATGAACTGCTAATGTATGAAAAATTCTAACTCTGCCACTTGAGGAGGTTTCTATAACTGCTTAATACAGCCTGAAATTGCTCTGCTGTTACATTGAAACAAGCAGAAAGAACATGATGCTGAAGCCTTAGGCACTTCCTGCCCTCCAAAATTTGCTATTAGAAACATAATTTCCTCATATGAGCTGAGAATAGTTCTTTAACTGGAAAGCATACAAGGTGGATTTATTTATCTGATGATGAGTCGTTAATTAAATGATCCATTAAAAACCAGCTGAAAGGTGATCTTAGACCAAATGCTAAAGAAACAATCTCACTAAAGATATTTGAAAGAGTGAACTTTGAAACAGTTGGTCTGTATTTTTGAAACTTTAATCATTTGCCATTTTATTTAGAGAATTAAGTGCTGTGAATAGCACTTTACATAAGTCCTTATTGAGAACATTGTGATTAATTAATGTGAAAACACAGATGCCTCCATTCCAATAATTTGATTGAAAGGAATAGCTTGTGTAGGTTAAGCTGTCAGGAAGTATCAATTCTGTTACTTTCTCATCATGCAATATATAGATCCGAGTTTGTCAAGCAAAAGCACCAGTTGTAAGATTGCTTATATCCTCATTTGTCATGATCTTAGTATCTTCATGTGACTAGTGAATTAAATTAATTAATAAACAAAATTTATGGTGGTATACTTTGCTGACATAAGACAGAAAGAACACCTCGAGTACTTCTAGAGTAGTGTTGAAAGTGCTCTGTGACAAGCTTTACATCAGCCTCAACGAGTGCAAATTTATGATGAACCAACTTTAATATCTGTGCTTTATTATTACTGTATGTGCATTGAGGTGGTTGATGAGAAAGTCAAAGCGATTGAGATTAGTGTTCAACCATAACTGTAAGTGAACAATAGAGTTTTCATATGATAGGAATTTTTTTATCAGCAATTTATCTGTAACTTTAGGAGCATAATGGACCCATTGGTGAGTGTTTAAGAAAGAAAATTCAACTATACCATTTTAGTCCTTCCCAATTTTTAGTCGTTGAGTGCAATGCATGAAGTGTATCATAATATCCTATGCACTTTCTCGATATGCATGCTAATCAAGAGGTCATCCAACTGTTAGTAGTGGCTGGTGTTTACCAACCTCATATTTCTTTCATACTTCTGCAGGTAAAACTACACTTTTGAAGATTTTGGCGGGAAAGCACATGGTTGGAGGAAGGGATGTAGTGCGTGTTCTTAATGCTTCTGCATTTCATGATACACGGCTTGTCTGCAGTGGTGATCTTGCTTATCTAGGGGGCTCATGGAGCAAAACTGTTGGATCTGCTGTGAGTTCATAATCTTTCTTGATATCATCAAACAGAAGAATATTGGAATATCATGATTGTTTTTTATATGTCTTTTAACCTTATGACATTATTCCCATAATTTATTTTAATCAGAGACCCTTATCAATTAGAAACAGGGAAATTTTTTATGTAGCATTCTAGTTAATTAAGCTTATATTATCTAAATTTAACTTGGAAACTCCTGGTATTTGACATATGCAGTCTGGATGACTCTAGCAATTAACAACATAAGTATCTTGTTAGATGGTAAACATCTTATCGAAGTCCCTGATTTACAAATACTTGGACATGTGACACAAAATTCAAGTTAGTAGAATGATAAAGTAACAGATCATCTGTAACAATATTTGCTAAACCCTATACAAACTGATATATAGGCATGGATTAATAAATTTATAAAAATAGTTTGGTTTAAGAGGATAGATTATCTCACTCAAAGTTTTCCTGTCATTTACCCAGGGAGATATTCCACTCCAGGGTGATTTTTCTGCCGAGCACATGATTTTTGGAGGTATGATACTAAATGGGAATTTGTATAATGAGAGATAAACAGTTACGTACTTGTTAGCCTTGTGCTTTTCCAAATCTTTAGGAATTTATGTGTACTATTACGTAAATATTTTTAAATTATAAAAAATTTATGCTAAGTTGACCACCATAGTAATTGCCTATAGAAGTGATATATGTATATGTTGAATCTTGGATTCTGATGATGAAACTAATTGATAAGTTTATTGAACTAATTTGCTTTTGAGATAAATGACGCAAGAAATACTTCGATCATGGACTAGGATCATCGAAGGGCCAACTGTTGAGAAAGAGAGTTGAATGTTGCGTCGGAAAATTATCATGTCAAAAATTGAATGTTGAGCCGGAGGATTGGTCAACATGCCAAAAATCAAACTTCGAGCTAAAGGTTTGGGCATCATGCTGGAAGGATCGGATGTTGCACCAGAAGATTGGATATCATGAAAAAATCGACATACCGATATAATGGGCGATGTGCTAAAAGAAAAGACGATGTGCCGAAGGTCGGATGAAATGCTGGAAGATCGGACAACATGCCATAATAGTGTACAATGTGTTGAAAGCTTCGTAAATGTGTTGTATGTGTAGTTGATTTATCGAAGTCTTGATTGAGGTCATTATGGGTCAATTTGAATTGGTATTTAGTCGAAACCAAGGATTTTAATTTCGAATGATACCGCTCGTACTGAGCAGTACGTACCAGTTCGCTAGCAGATCGGTACACAGACTGCCCATTACCGGGTGGTATCAGCCTAACTGCGGCGAGGGAAGAAGAAGCATCGAGGGACAACCTGGTTGCGGCCTGGTTGCAGCAAGGGAAGAAGAAGTTGTTAGGACTTTAGCTAGAAGAGTCCTAATTGAGTTTCATTGAAAGGGGCATTCATGTAAAACCTACCTAGCCAATCCCTATTAAAGAGGTAAAGAGGCCGGCTAAGGATATGATTAGTTTGGAGGTTGCTTCTTAGAGAAGTATTAGGAGTTGGTTAGAAGTAGGAGTCCTATTAGGAGTTGGTTAGAAGTAGGAGTCTTGAGTAGGAGTCCTATTAGGAGTTGGGGTTTAGAAGCCCTATAAATAGTCATGTATTCATCCTCTTTTGCAAGGAATAGATAAATCTTTTTGGTAGCCTTTAAGCAGCAACCTAGAGGAAGGAACCCCTATAGAGTTCCAAGGAGGCCGATCCCATAAAGAGATCAACCCTAAGCTTAGAATTCGTAAGGGTTCTAAAACTTGGTATCAGAGCAGCGTTCTTGGCGTCTCACTGCCCTTCCACAACTATCCATCAGCCCTTCACAACCGCCCAAAGCAATTCCCACAATTGCTTAAAAGATCGTCGCCGAATTCCACCATCATCTCCACCACCGCGGATCATCCTTTGATCTCCCCGTGAATTGCAACAGGTTCTGGTTTTCTACCTTACTATTGTTGCAATTTGGTTATCCTTATTCAAAAATCCAAAAAAATTGTTCCTATATTGCTACATAAACTTTTCGTCGTAAAGTTTTCATCTCTACGACGAAAGATGCACTGCAGAATTCTAGCCGTATAACATAGTTTGTTTAATCTTGCTACTGTGTTTTTTCAGTCCAAATCTCTACGAAATTTTTACGATAGCCTTAACACTTCATAATAGCGGATTTCCCTTTGGTTTTGTAAAAAAATTCTCAATATAAACCACTGACCTTTTACGTCCAAACTACTACACTTTAGACGTAAAAACCTACTGTAGTACCTTTCCGTGATCCTCAATTTTTTCGAACCTTCCACCACCCCATGCCATTAACCCGTCAACAGAATCAATTTAAGAACACATGTTCTTGGACCTCCTCCTCCATGGGGCTTCGACGTGGAATCAATTTAAGAACACATTGCTGAATCGTTTCGGACCTATGAAATATGAAAATATCGATGGCTAACTCGCAAAGATTCGACACACCTCTACGATTCAAGAGTACCAAACTAGGTTTAAGAAGCTATCCTACCTTGCTTTTGATTGGACTGGCTGTCAATTGTTAGGAACATTCATCGAAGGACTCAAGCTAGAGATAAAAGGGGAGGTTAAGGCGCGACAACCCCGTACCGTGACAGCTGCGATTTCTTTTGCCCGAATACAAGAAGAATGCCTCAACTAAGATGCTCGGAGGATGAGAACCTCTCCTGCCCATGACATATCAACCTCCTTCTGCTACCAACTGTCATTCGTTGCCAAAAAAATTGACAAGAGAAGAACTACGTGATCGATCAGAAAGGGTCTTTGTTGGCATTGCGACGAGCCGTGGAACCACGATCATTGCTGCAAAAGGGGCCGCCTCCTACTGATTAAACCTCTTGAAGACATGGAGGAGGAGGTCCAGGAACATGAGGAAGAGGTCGCGAATGAAGAACAGCAACAGGTTGATATTACGAAGCATGCCCTTGCCGGTTACGCGAACCTGCAAACGACGAAAATGGGTGGACTTCTGAAGCAACAACCTATCATCGTTCTTATTGACACCGGGAACACTAATAATTTTATGAACAGTAAAGTTGCTGTCCGGATGGCCTTACCTATCGAGAATTGTAGTAGGTTTAACGTTAAGGTCGCCGACGGACGAATTTTGAAGTGTGATCATAGGTGCCCGCGGGTGAAACTATTGCTATATGAGCAAGAGATAACTGCAGATTTCTTCCTCCTCCCTCTTGATGATTATGAGGCCGTGCTCTGCATCGAATGGCTGACGACATTAGGTGATGTTTCCTAGAACTCTGTGAAACTAATTATGAAATTTTATAGTAAGGGGAAACATGTGATATTGCACGAGAAACGTGGGGGCGACGTAACGACGATTTGCACACAACGAATGGAGAAGGTTTTGCACAAAGCATGCAACGGCTTTTTGGTACAACTTGAGCAGCAAACTAAGGGAGAGCCAATAGAATTTGAAGATCCAAACCTACTTCCTTTGCTTGCTCAATTTTCAGATATATTTGACGAACCACACAACCTACCTCCTACCCGTCGGCATGATCATTGTATACCGATTCTTCCGGGCAAACCTCCAGCAAATACTCGGCCATATCAGTATCCACATCTCCAAAAGGATGAAATAGAAAGGATTATAAAAGAGATGCTCGAAACAGGAGTTATTCGACCAAGTTACAACCCCTACTCTTCACCGATACTCCTCGTACGAAAGAAGGACGGAACACGACGAATGTCCGTTGATTACCGAACTCTCAACGACATAACCTTCAAGGACAAATACCTTATTCCAGTAGTAGATGAATTGCTTGATGAATTAAAGGGACCACGAGTCTTCACAAAGCTGGACCTTCGATCCAGGTATCATCAAATACGAGTGTGCGAAGAAGACATACCGAAAATCGCCTTTCGAACACACAACGACCACTGCGAATTTTTTATAATGCTCTTTGGTCTCACCAATGCTCCCTCCACCCTCCAGAGCCTTATGAATGATATTTTTCGGAATTATCTTTGTAAGTTTGTGCTGGTTTTCTTCGACAATATCCTTATTTACAGCCCTTCTCTTGAAAGTCATTTTCAACACTTATGACTTGTTTTTATGATTTTGCGAGAACATGTTCTTTTTGTCAAAAAATTGAAGTGCAGCTTTCTAAACAGAATGTTTGATGTAATGCTTATGTATGTTTGTGTCTTTTGGTATGTTCATGCTTTGCACAACATGTAGAGGGATGGCCGAAGGCTTAATAGTCCCATTTTAGTTAGGTTTGGTGGTCGTTTTAGGCTTGTAAATAAAGGTTGTGTCATGTGGGCACTTGTGAGAGATTTTCGGTCTGTAATGGATCATTTTGACCCTTTGTTGTATAACTGTTCAGAGCTTATAAAGTTTGTTTGTAATTTGCATTGTCTATGAAGTGTTTTCGGAAATGTTTACTTGTGGATCCCGAGTAAGGCGTTTTCTCTAACCCGTTTTCTCTTTTGTGGGTCCTAAGGGACCATGAGAGGCTTCGGGGAGGCTGACCTTTGCGGACGGACACGCAAGGGTGCCGCACGACTTAAGCAAAACCAGCTAAGTCCGTGACAAGAAGGTGGAATATCTTGGGCATATCATATCAGAGGAAGGTGTGGCGGTGGACCCCTCTAAAATTGAAGCAATGCAGAACTGATCGACTCCGAGGAACATAAAATCGCTACATGGCTTTCTCAATTTAACAGACTACTACCACAAGTTTGTGAAAAACTATGGAAAGATCAGTGCACCCCTTACTTCCTTGCTGAAAAAAAATGCTTTCCAATGGTCGGACAAAGTCACCACCGCCTTCGACGAACTTAAAGCTACAATGATGACAACGCCCGTACTAACGCTAACCAACTTCGGCAAGACTTTTGTTATTGAAGCCGATGCCTCCGGAGTCGGAATTGGTGTTGTACTAATACAAGATAGCCACCCCCTCGCTTATACCAGTAAGGCATTATCTCCTTCCCATCTCAGGATGACTATTTACGACAAGGAGATGCACGCGATTGTGCATGCAATGACCAAATGGAGATCGTACTTGATCGGGCGACGCTTTCAAATCAAGATCGATCATAAAAGCCTAAAATATTTCTTAGAGCAGAAGATATCTGCCCCCTAGCAGCAAAAATGGGTAACAAAGCTTCTTGGATATGATTATGAAATAACTTACAAAAAGGGGAAAGAGAATGTTGTTGCAGATGCGCTTTCGCGGCTACCCGATTGTTGGTGAACCTTTACGCCGTGGTCGAGATGTCAGCACGGCTCGGTCCGGTCCCGGATGCACAAGGTCGCCCACGCGGAGCTCGGGTGATGAGGGCGAGTGTCGGGTCGGGTCGGGTTCGAGCCTCGTCCCCTGAGCACGGTCTTCTCTCTTGGCAAGTGGCATGCTTCTTCGTCGCTGAGCTCCTGCACATAGGTCAAGGTCGGGAGGGGGATTTCTCGACTTGACCCCTCTGAAACTTAAGTTAGCTTTTGGTGGAATGAGAGAGAGTTCAGTGTTCGAAGTGCCTCCCCTTCCTGATTAGGGAGGGTTAGCTTTTATACCTGCGAGGATGAGTTGGTCGTACGGGGTCAATTTACTGTGGCCGGCTCCTCAGGCAGCCGACTTAAGTTTTTGTACGAGCGTCGACCGACCTGCACGGATTGGCGTCGCTCGGCGTCGACCGACCTGCACGGATCGGCGTCGCTCGACGTCGACCGACCTGCACGGATCGGCGTCGCTCGGCATCGTCCCGAGCTTTCCGGGGTGGCTGTACTGTGATGATGTCGTTCATATGGAGGGGGCGGCAAGTGGTTGCCCGCCACGTGTGTGCTGCATGCCACATCGTACTTGAGGTTTCATGTCTGCATTGTCGTGTCTGCTTGCTTGGGTCCACGTGGGCGATGCCAAAATATGCCATATCATTCTCTCCCCCCCCCCAAAGAGGCGTGCCCCGGGTTCCGTATAGGGGGCTCGGGGTATGGCTTGGTGCCTTTTGTTGGCTGGGTTGGTTGTCGTGTTGGGAGTGGTGGTTTGATCGTCGGTTGATCATGAGTTTCTATTCAGGAGATGGACTGGTTGAGCAACACTACTTGGGCGCTGGACTTGCCGAGATGTAATTTGGACATTGGACTGGCCACGAGGCGTGGCTTGGGCATTTGACTAGCAACGAAGCGTGGCTCGGGCGTTGGATTTGGCCGAGATGCGACTCGGGCATTAGACTGGCCGCGAGGCGTGCCTTAGGCATTGGATTGGCTGAGATGCGACTCGGACATTAGACCGGCTGCGAGGCATGGCTCGGGCGTTGGATTTGGCCAAGATGCGACTCGGGCATTGGACTAGCCGCGAGGCGTGGCTCGGGCGTTAGACTGGCCGAGATGCGACTTGGGCATTGGACTAGCCGCGAGGCGTGGCTCGGAAAGCTGCAACCTTTACCCGTCTTGGACTCAATATGGACTGATATATCAATAGACTTCATCGAAGGGCTTCCCTTATCACAAGGAAAAAGGTACAATTTTTGTCGTGATGGATCGCCTTACAAAGTATGCTCACTTTTGCGTTGTTTGTACTCCCTACACTACTTCTAGTATGGCTCGAATCTTTATGGAGAATATTGTAAAATTGCATGGGATGCCGAGATCTATTGTAAGTGATCGTGATAGGGTCTTCACGAGTAGATTTTGGATAGAGTTAATCCAGATGCAAGGCACTAAATTGAAAATGAGTACGGCGTATCACCCACAAACCGATGGCCAGACTGAAGTGGTGAACAGGTGCTTGGAGACATACCTCAGATGCTTCACTAGTGACTGGCCAAAAAAGTGGACAAAGTGGCTTCCCTAGGCCAAGTGGTGGTATAATACAACTTATCATTCATCCACAAAATGTACTCCCTATAAGGCTATGTATGGTTGACCTCCCCCTGTGATCTCAAAATATGTGTTGGGCACCTCTAAAGTAGAACAAGTAGATAGGGAACTACAGGACAGAGACAAAATGTTGAAGTTGTTAAAAGATAATCTCACTGCAGCTTAAGCAAGAATGAAACAACAATATGACCAACACAAAGGTGAAAGAGAATTTTCAGTAGGAGATTGGGTCTTCCTACGGCTCCAACCATACAAGCAAACATCAATCCAGACTAAGAGCATCTATGAAGCTTTCACCTCGGTTCTATGGACCTTACTAAATTTTGGAGCGCATCGGAGCGGTAGCGTACAGATTGAACTTACTTGCCAGCTCCCGAATCTATCCAGTCTTTCATGTGTCATGTTTAAAGCTCAAGTTGGGACAAAACGAGACAACCCAAAGCCATCTACCAAATATGACTACCTAAGGAGAACTCCAAACCCAGCTGAGTGCCATTATTGATCGACGGATCGTGACTCGACGACGATGACCCACTACTGAAGTGCTAATACAGTGGGTGAATCTACCGACAGAAGATGCCACTTAGGAGAAATATGATGAAGATCAAATTCCCAGAATTCATGGATCGTCAACCTCGAGGACAAGGCTGATTTGAAGAGGGCGGATCTATTAGGACTCTAGCTAGGAGAGTCCTAATTGAAAGGGGCATTCATGTAAAACCTACCTAGCCGACCCTTATTAAAGAGGTGAATAGGCCAGCTAAGGATAGGATTAGTTTGGAGGTTTCTTCTTGGAGAAGCATTAGGAGTTGGTTAGAAGTAGGAGTTTTGAGTACGAGTCCTATTAGGAGTCTTGAGTATGAGTCCTAATTGAGTAGGAGTCCTATTATGAGTTAGGGTTTAGAAGCCTTATAAATAGTCATATATTCATCCTCTTTTGTCAAGAAATAAAAGAATCTTTTTAGCAGCCTTTGAGCATTAACTTGGAGGAAGGAACCCCTATAGAGTTCCAAGGAGGCCGATCCCCTAAAGAGATCAACCCTAAGCTTAGAATCTGTAAGGGTTCTAACACATTCATGTAAAACCTACCTAGCCGACCCCTATTAAAGAGGTGAAAAGGTCGGCTAAGGATAGGATTAGTTTGAAGGTTGCTTCTTAGAGAAACATTAGGAGTTGGTTAAAAGTAGGAGTCTTGAGTAGGAGTCCTATTAGGAGTTAGTTAGAAGTAGGAGTCTTGAGTATGAATCTTGTTAGGAGTTGGGGTTTAGAAGCCCTATAAATAGTCATGTATTCATCCTCTTTTGCAAGGAATAGATGAATCTTTTTAGCAACATTTGAGAAGCAACCTGGTGGAAGGAACCCCTATAGAGTTCCAAGGAGGCCGATCCTCTAAAGAGATCAACCCCAAGCTTAGAATTCGTAAGGGTTCTAACAGAAGTGTCGAGGGAGAAGAGGGAGAAGGCGTTCAAAGAAGAGGGGGGAGAACCTCGATGCTTTTCGATCCGGCGTCGCCCTCCCTCGATGATCCCGATCCAGGAGGTAATGGAGAGGCAACTGCTCGACTTCTTTACCATATCCTTCGCCGAAGGCCAGAGACGCCTACGACCTTCATCGCGTTCTTCGCCAAAGGTCGAAGATGTTTGCGACCTTCGACGTCTTTGCCAAACGCCACAGGTGAGGAGAAGATTGCATTCTTCTCCTCGTCGTGTCGCGCCAAAGGTCGGAGGCATTTGCGGCCTTTGACGTCTTCGTCAAACGTCGTAGATGAGGAGAAGATTGCGTTCTTCTCCTCTTCACGTCGCGCCGAAGGCTGGAGACGACTGCGGTGTTTAACGTCTTCGCCAAACGCCGCAAATGAGGAGAAGACCGCGTTCTTCTCCTTATTTGACACAACGAGGAGAAGAAAAGGAGACAACATCGTTGAGGCAGTGTTCGCTTTCTTTTTTTAATATTATATTTATATATATATGTGTATATATATATACATATATATATACATATATATATATACATATATATATATACATATATATATATATACATATATATATATATATATGTATATATATACGTTTTGAGCGGTATACCTTGGCGTACCGCTCGGTGTGCCCGTGCCGAATAAAGCTCAAAATTAAGAACCTTGGTCGAAATTATGCTAACTTGTTAAGAAAATCATTGGGCTTGAACCAGAGCTGAATTAGGCCTATTAGAAGGTCAAATCGGTGGTCTAAACTAGGCCTGGGCAGTGGTACCATTAGGCCTAAGCGGTAGTATCGCCTGAGTCAGCTGACAAATACTATTTATGTTTTGTCAATGTTTCCGTCAGTGGTACTGCTTATGTTAGTGGTAGTACCGCCTAGGCTACAATAGGACTGTCAAAGTCGATATTTGTAGCTTGGTTACGACGGTAGTATCGCCCAGTGCCGGCGATAGTATCATCCGTACCTTGAAATTTTGGATTTGAATTTTTAGCTCTATTCTTGAAGCATTTTGGGTCCTATAAATACCCCACTTAGGCTTGGTTGATGGGGCATCTATTCCTGAGCAAAAAAGTGTTGTAAACGCTCATTTTGAGCATAGTTTGAGTTTCCTTCTCCTCTTGAGTTTAGTATACAGCCTGAAAAAGGAGGAAGTTGTAACAAGGGTAATTGATATTCACCCATTGAAAAAAAAATCGATACTGAAAGCTAGTGGCTTTGAGGAAAAAGGAACCGAAAGTGGACGTTGGTCGAGAAGATCGAACTACTATAAATTGGTTTGCCTCTCTTTACTTGTCCTTTATTTGTGACCTAGTTTTATTCTCTTTGCTTGCAACTTTAACTTGATCAATCAAGTTTCTGAAAGATGTTAATTTATTGATTGAGTTTTAAAATCAGTTAAAAACGCTATTGCATTAATTCACCTTCCCTTTTAGTGTCATTAATATATATATATATATATATATATATATATATATATATATATATATATTTCTTTGCTGATGTCATTTCATATATCTTAATATATGTAGTTTTCCCTTTTTAGTGCGAATTCTGCTGATTGTTAAAACAAATGAAAATATAAATTATTCTTTTGCCATTACTTTTTTCTTGAACAGTTGAAGGGATTGATCCTGCCAGGAGAGAGAAGTTGATTGATCTTCTTGATATCAATCTGCAGTGGAGGATGCATAAAGTTTCTGATGGACAACGCCGCCGTGTCCAGATATGCATGGGTCTTCTCTACCCATACAAGGTTAATTTCTTTACTACTAATAATCTGCAAGTGATAGTGCATGCCATAGATATCACCAGGCTTATAGTTATATGGCTTATGTGGTAATAAGTGAATTAGTCGAAGATTTTTTGCTTAACATGATTTAGAAATCTATACTATTTTTTATACTGTTCTGCAGCACATCGGCTCTTAAATACTTTTGGGCAGAGAGGAGATAAAATGCAAATTTTTTATTGAATAGGCCTTAATTTTCTGTTCTTTGAAGTTTGACCAGTGAACTATGAAATAGCAATTTCCTTTTTTTTTTTGAACGAACGATAAAGAGCTATTGTATTAAGGAATCAACAAGAAAAAGCATCCAGATATGCTGCATTACATCTGAAGGAAAATCCTTGGGACCGACCACAGATCGTGAACCTATAAGCAGTGCCATTGAGTTCTCTAGGCAGGTGGCAAAAAGACACTATGGAGAAAAGGTTGCATTGCTCTAATATTAAATATTATAGCCTGACGAAACCATGGGCCTTTGGCAAAGTCAAAGATTTGTTAGGCGTCTAGCGGAATCAAAATTCTGGAGATGCTGCAACACAATGCCTCGTTTATCCCCTCCAAAAGAGCAATACCCTGGGCCATTGCTTCATTGGATGCTTTGCAGGGGCCTCCAAAAATGGAAGCATTGGTTTCATTTCTGATGATGAAACCATACCCTGCAGCGGCAGAATTAGCCAAATATGAGCCGTCACTCTCTAAAACAGTCATATGCTAAGAATCATCAGCATAGGTGTTAGTCATTTCACTCCTTCGCTTAGCAATTTCCTTGTTGATTACATGACTTAGCCATGCAAACTTTCAGATTCTGTGATTGTTTTATAAGAAAATCGAATTAGTGATAAGGATTATATAAATCAATTTGATGTTAAATCTTATTCATAGCCATAATATTGCTTCTTAAGATCTGAAAGGAATACAGGTTCTTCTGCTTGATGAGGTTACAGTTGATTTAGATGTTGTCACAAGAATGGATCTCCTCGAGTTCTTCACGGAAGAATGTGAACAGGCATGGTTATCCAAACAACAACTTGCATTGGTCATTCTTCTTTTTCACTTGTTTTCATTTCCTGATGTACTACAATCTTGTTGTAGAGAGGAGTTATCATTGTTTATGCAACCCATATTTTTGATGGACTGGAAACATGGGCAACGCATGTGGCATACATCCAAGATGGTGATTTGAAGAGGTCAGGAAAACTTTCAGACATCATTGAACTGAAAAGTGCCAACAATTTGCTATCAGTTGTTGAGTCATGGCTTCGATCAGAGTCAAAACTCCCAAAAAAGGAACTCATCAAACCTATCAGCGCTGTTGCCAGATCAAGTACGCTCTCTCCTTTTGATTCATCTCCTTTTAGATCATCTCGGCATATGGCATACTACCGCTGATTATAGAAAGCTAGTGTTCAGTTCATCTATGGCTATTTCACTATTTCCATCTCATTTCTTTGCTATATGATGTGGATTTTTTTTTTTTTTCCGTTCTCTTCTGAGTTCTTCCCACTGAAAGAATCCAAGTAAGATGGACCATGAAATACTGATGTACTTGAGAAATTCTGTGGTAGCAAGATATGCTGCGATGATGCTTCAGATTGTCTTTAGTGAGTAAAAAAGATTATCTTATTTTAGTTGTCAATTTTTACTATGAGTGAAAAATTGGATGATATGGTTTAAGATAATATAAATTTTATTCATCAGCTTCTTGAGTCAATTACCTCTGATTCTGTCGTGTGTTGGAAAATTGCTGCTGCTAGTCAAGATTTTTTTACCTTTTACACCTGTGTCATCTTGCATGCTGTTGACGATGATGGCACATACTAAATATTTTCTAGGAAATTCGCCCAAACACCAAATAACAAAACATATAATACCTCCCACTAATAGTCACAACATATATTCTATATATATTGTCACTATATATATTCTATATTACTCCTGTGTCGATGACTTTCATATTTATTGATATAGTGGTGTTACTAACCAGAATAATGAGGGTGGTGTTATGGTTAATATATAAGAATAGTGACCATCAGAGATGATAGTAATATTTGTGGAAGCATGTAGTTGTCCCAACAAGGACAGGAATGAAATACCCATGTTATTACGAAGTATGCCAAATCGGGAAGAAGTTGACATTTATTTTTTTAAAAAAAGTAATAATTCTTTTGTAAAATTTTCTCAATTTACGAGTATTTTTCAAAAAAATATATAGTATAATTTTAACGAGAAGAAGAATAGATTATAGAGAAATAAAAAATAATACCCACAATGCGTCAACAATAAAGATATAATGAGGAAAATTGATGACGACGGTGGTGTCAAGCATGATAAAATGATGAGGAAAATAAAAGTCAATTAAATTAAATAAATTACTTTAAAATTTATTAATGATTTTTATATCATAAATCCTTTTTTTTATGATAAGCCAGCGATGAATACAAGTGGAAGCCTCCAAAAAAAACCCTCTCGTCGTGTGCTTCGTTATCTCCGTACCCCGCCACTTCCAACTCCCGACAACCGCCGGAGTCCCGCCTCTCTCGCCGCCGCCCCCAGGGCTTCTCCAATCGAAGTAGAGAATGGCTCAAACCGTCCACCTTCTCTCTCCTCCGACGCCTTCCCGGCCCCTCTCCAATCTCCTTCTCCGCCCCCCTTCTCCCCCTGTCCTCCGCCTCCTTCCCCACTTCTCATTCCACCGCCACCTTTGTCGCTTCCATCCTTGTGGCGCCTCCACCACCCCTTCCTCACCGCTGGATCTCAGCCTCCGTGCCTCCGACAACGGCGCCAGTAACCTCGCCGCAGCGGCCGTGGCATCGGCAACGATTGATGTCGACGCCGTGACCGAGGCCGAGCTGAAGGAGATTGGTTTCCGGAGTACTAGGCGGACGAAGCTTGTGTGCACGATTGGGCCGGCCACCTGCGGGGCTGAGCAGCTGGAGGCGCTCGCCACTGGTGGGATGAATGTGGCGAGAGTAAACATGTGCCACGGCACTAACGAATGGCATCGACAGGTCATTCGCCAGGTCCGACAGCTTAACAAGGAGGTTTGCGGTCGCTGTGATGATGGATACTGAGGGCAGTGAGATCCACATGGGTGACCTTGGTGGCGCTGCCTCTGCTAAGGCCGAGGTGAAGTTTCCTGACCCTGTAAAAATAAATCTGCTTCCTCTTTGATTGTTATCAATTTGTCTAAATGATGTTATTGCCACTTTTGATAGTGCCACAGACCTAGATCCTTTTTCTTTTTTAATGGGTGCAAAAATGTTAGTTGATGACCTTACCGTATGATTCATGATGTTTATCTTGTTTTATATTTTAATCATTACCACATGCAAGTATATATATATATGTATATATATATATATATGCAAATATGTATGTATATGTATATGCATATATGTATGTATATATATATATATATATATAAATATAAATGGGCGATTGCTTGGGAAAATATCCATTTTTTGGGATTTTCCGGGTTGGTACCCCCTTTTTAAAATTCTCAAACCATCACCCCCTATTTTTAATATTCCAAAGATTCCCCTTAAAAATTGTCATTTTTTCCTGTCCAAATCTAAAGTTTTCCCGTCAACTGTTTATAGTGTTTTGCTTTAAAAACACTATAATAGTGTTTTGTGGATAAAAAACAACCCACAAAACACTGTAAATTGTTGGTGAGAAAGCACTGTGAACAGCTTTTTTTGGGGGGGGGGGGGGGGGGGGGGTATTTTGGGGATTTTTTAAATAGTGGGGTGATGGTTTGGGAATTTTGAAAAGGGGGTACCATCCGAGAAAAACCCAAAAAGAGGGTATTTTCCCAGCAATCGCCATGTGTGTGTGTGTGTGTGTGTGTGTATGTGGGAAAAATGAGTTTTTCGATTTAGTTGGAAGATTTTGACCCATGATATTTTGCTTTCTTTATATTTTGCACATGTCAGATGCAAGAATAAGATATTGTAAGTTATTTCCATTAGAATATATATTTATCAGGGAAAATTGAGTTTATTCATTTGATTGGAAGGTGCTACACATTATATTCTGTATTTTGTTTTTTGAGTTCATTTCGTATTTTGGTCTCCGTCACTGAATGATTCTTTTTTCTCATCCTCCAATTCCAGCCGCCAATGCTGCATCTTCTCATGTTTCTCACCAAGATTTTGACTTAACTCTTAACTAAATTAACATGTTTGTCAAATAACCTCCAATCATTTGTGGCTTTGATTGGAGGAGATGAGGTTGCGACAAAATTATTAGTAGCCACAATATGTATTTAGCTCCTGGACGCCATTACTTACTCAAAATACTAACTTTAGTTAGTGAAAATAAAACGAGCAATAACTATGCTATGCCACATTGCACACCTTTAATTGCTAATATCATGATTATAGGAATTAAGCCATATTCTTATTATAGTTAGTATTACATTTCATGTTTAAAATTTAAAGTTTCTAAATATGTTGACAACCTTCATGTTAGTCTTTGGTAAAAATATTATAATAAATCATTTGAATGTAGCTTGGTTTTCTTCTTCTTTACGCTTTTCTCATCTTGCCCACACTTTTATTCAAATTATGCTTGTAGGCATCTGAGACAAGAGCTTTTAACTAATTTTGGACTCAATCCCTTGTAGAAGTTTTGTAAAATTGGAATTTGGTTAGGGAGCTAGCACTTGAATGGATTGGGTCGCTATTGAGTAGATCAGGCTCTAAATTTGGCTTTTTTTAAAACAATATTAAATTAGTTGGAAAAGCTTGAAATTGTATGAGATTGCTTTATGATCAGATCTAGTTTGGTGTATCCCATTGGTATATTCAAAGTAACTTTACCTTCTCAGCACCTGTCAAAATTCTACTAATTATTTTCATAGTTGACGTAGAAAGTAGGATCTGGGAAACATACAAATATATAGTTGATACAGGGTGTGTTAAGTAACTGAGTGCCAAATTGTGATTGCAGATGTACGTTTATGTATTTTATGTATCATTATCCAGGGAATGCTTGATTTCTATTGATATTCTAGATTCATTTTGTAGGTGCTGAGGATCTTTGAATGTTTTATACACCTTTTTGCTGCAATGTCAACATGTTTTTGGAGGAAAATAGCATGTTGTTAGGATCAGTATCATTTAAATAACTTTATGTACTCTAACACAGTATTTTTTCATACTGGAAAAGACTAGCCTGAAGTTACATAGCACATGCTGACACTTAAAGGGTTCCTTCCTACCATGGGTCAGTTTGGATTTTACAATCATTTTAGATGCAAGAACTAGCTTTGCAAGCTAATACTACATTGAACTTTTTTGGCATTCATGTGATATTTAGGTGTTCTCATTGATATTAAAATGTAACTCCACTTTTTTCCTTATCGACCGAGTAACTACTGTTAGTGCTAGCATCATCCATTGTCACTTTCATGTTTGTGGTCATGTACATTTCCCTTGAACAATTATACTGCTATATCAATTAAGAGAGAATTCAAATAAAGCTAAAGCTATTCTATTGACCACATTTTTTGTTTCAGGTGGAGAAAAAGATGGATTCGTACTAGCTTGAAATAAAATATCATTTTAAAAAACATATTCTTTTTTGCTTTTCACATTTTAGTTCTCTTTTTGATAGTTCAGAAAATTTTGGCTGGAAATTTCTTTTCCATATTAAGTTTAAGTTGGAATTTTGGAGTCCACATGCTGTTGAGGGATTACCTTGTTCTTGAAACATTCTTAATAAATATTGCTTCAAATTTAGAAGTTGTGTGCCATTGAATGCGATAACCTTGTTCCTGAAACATCCTTGATGGATTTTGACCGTCTTACTTTTGCTGCTACTGTGAATTGTCTTAAATCCACTGGCTTCTACATGCTAGACTGATTAAAGTTGCTACTACTGGTAAATTAAGGCATATTCAGGTATATCAAAATCCATGTTTCTGATACCTCACATTTTATCCATTTGGATGAATAGTTATTTAAGACATTGCTTTATGCAGGATGGTGAAATTTGGACATTTAGTGTAATAGCTTTTAACTCGCCTCTTCCAGAACATACGATCCATGTGAATTATGATGGCTTTGCTGAAGGTTAAGGCCTTAAAATTCCATCTTTATGTTGGAGATAAATTAATAGTTTTTTTTTTCTAAATGAAGAAACTAATCCAACTTCTGATTTGATTTTCAAAATAATTTGGACATACTTCAGATGTAAAAGTGGGTGACGAACTTCTTGTGGATGGAGGAATGGTCAGGTTTGAGGTGATTGAGAAGATTGGTCCAGATGTGAAGTGTCGCTGCACCGATCCTGGGTTGCTACTACCACGCGCTAATCTTACATTCTGGCATGATGGTAGCTTAGTGCATGAATCTAATGCCATGCTTCCTACAATTTCTTCTAAGGTTGTTGCATCCTTGTCTATCCTCATTTTGTTAGAAATTTTCACAAACAAACTAGTAGCAAATGTACTAAGCACATGTTACCATTGTCTTTTATCAATCATTAAATTACAGTTTTTTTGTTACATTATGAATTTCTTTTCACTAACATGTTTGAGTAAAGATTGATTTGATTTATACATAAATTTGACGCACATTTTATCTTACTTATTTAAGATCTGACGAACTTTCTATATTATCTTTTGGCGGGGTGGTTGGATGGCTGCCTAATCCTTCTCTGGCAAAGTAGCATCTGCAGCATTTTGAGCAGTGACCTGAACATATCAATCATTAAATTACAGTTTTTTTTGTTACATTGTGAATTTCTTTTCACTAACATGTTTGAGTAAAGATTGATTTGATTTATACATAAATTTGATGCACATTTTATCTTACTTATTTAAGATCTGACGAACTTTCTATATTATCTTTTGGGGGGTTGGTCACTTGGTTGGATGGCTGCCTAATCCTTCTCTGGCAAAGTAGCATCTATAGCATTTTGAGCAGCGACCTGAATACTAATGTAATGCTTTGTGGATATCTGGTTTAGATTTTGTGGCAACTATACTCCAAAATTCTGTCTGACCAAAATTATGGAAACACTGACTCATAAATCTTATAGCCTTAAGCTAATTGTTAATGACTAAACTGAACCTATAGTCTCAATTGAACCTTAGTGCACATTGTTGTATTTCCAACATTGAAAATAAGACAACGACAAGAAGAAGCTGTTGTATTCCAACTATTTAGGGTCAGCTACATGGTTTTTTATTTCGCAAAGTTCTTTATTCAGAAGTGAGAACCTTAGAGCCAAAGTCTTTCTTCAGTTTACAATGTGCATTGGCGGATAATTTCTATATAGGAGTGCTTAGCCTCAGGTTATCTAGCTGGATGTTTTGTGATGGAAGTGATTCGTTTTCACATATAGGCTTATGCATGTACCTACATCAGATTCTTTTTGAAGAATTGTAGTTGTTTAAATGATAAGATTAATTAATTGTTTTTAATTTTTTGTTGTATTTTGTGTCTTATCCACCCACTATGTCAATTTTGACAGGATTGGCTTGATATAGACTTTGGTATTGCCGAGGGTGTAGATTTTATTGCTGTTTCATTTGTCAAATCTGCTGAAGTTATTAATCATCTCAAAAGCTACATAGCTGCACAATGTCGGGACAGGTAAATGAAAAATGCCTCTTCCTTTTTCCATTTTATGCATCTTGTTTACTGGAATTCTTGTCTGTTGCATTCTACCAAATAATTCAAACTATGACTTATGTGACTTGGAGAATAATTAAGCATCTAGGCTCTTGCGGATTAGGCACCCCAAAATTTTTGAGGAGTTTTCTTGGTGAACTGATCTTGATAATTATAAATAAAAAATGTTTTGACCATGCTCGAAAGTGACATCAAGACTGAAATATCAGATTTTATTACACTAGTTACTAGAAAATTTAAAATTAGTTAGCAGTTGGTTGTCTTAGTTGTTAGTCCATAGGGCGAACCTAAGAAGCATGGACATAACGCGGACACATACACTATGCTATTTTTCAAAAAATTAAGACACAGATATGACAAGGATATATATATATTTTTAATATACATAATATTTAATTAACATGAATTTTATAGTATTTATATTTAAATTTTATAAACTCAACAATATGAACAAATAAATATCATTATATGTTGAAACCATTAAAATAATATAAATATAAGTATCCAAAGTAAAGATTGAGTACATCAAATCATGGTTCGCATTACCGATCCGTATTGTTGTACCGACTAGCTATTGATATAGTACGTATCAAACCGTACCGAGTGTACCAACACATGGTACAATAGGGTGTACCGATGTATCGCTCGTATCAGTCCCCTGTCATATCAGTATGTACTACCCGTGTCGAGTGGTATACCTCGGTACGACGAATCTTGTATCAAATAATATTTAATAATCACTAGAGTCATTTTCTACATCATTATCACCTCCATTCTGTCACGGACTTAGCTGGTTTTGTCGAAGTCGTGCGGCACCCTTACATATCCATCTGCAAAGGTCAGCCTCCTCGAAACCTCTTATGGTCTCTTAGGACCTACAAAAGAGAAAATGCCTCACTCGGGATCCACAAGCAATCATTTCACTAAACACTTCATAGCTAATGCAAATTACAAACAGACTTTACAAGCTCTGAACGGTCGCACAACAAAGGGTCCAAAATGGTCCACTACAGATCGAAATCCCCACAAGTGCCCACATGACACAACCTTTGTTTGCAAGCCTAGGACGACCACCAAAATCAAAGAAAATAGGGCTGCTAAGCCTACTGCCAACCCCTTATATGCTGTGCAAAGCATAAACAAAACCAAAAGACACGGACATACATAAACATTACATCAAACATCCCGTTTACAGTTTTGTCCGTGACATTCTCCCCCACTTATTCCTTCGACGTCCTCGTTGAAGGCTTTGTCGACACTACAACTCCTTGCCTTTGTTGAGTCTTCAATCTTCTGCTCTAGCTGCAATGTGCCTCTTGGCTCCCAACTGTTCTCCACTGCTGTTGATGAGTAGTCGAACTTTTGATCCGCCATGCTGCTTTAACTCGCCAATGACTTTGACTCTAGTATGGGGTTGGCTGAATTATGTTGGTCCCTGTTAGTTCCTGCGAATCCTTTAGATGAAGGAAAAGACCATCCTTAGTGTGCGTTAGTCTCTCAAATGCCTCATGCCGCTTGAACTGGGTGGATGCCTGTTAGAGCTTTAACGAGCATCGCCTCGTAAACTTTTAAAGTTTTTTGGTCCTTCCTACACAAAACTTGCCTATCGACTCTTCTTTCACTTAGTTGTCACTTCCAAGTAGGTTCGCATCATTTCCGTTTTAAATTGGCATTCTATTGGGAAATGAAACAAACAATTTACTCTCAGTAGCACCAATCACCATTGGTGAAGATTTGATAACTATTGTCTTCTATTAGATTTCTTCAAAGGGTCTTTGAACCTATGCAGAGCTCCTCTGTTGGATAGCTAAGAGAATTGGGGTACTCGGTTTCGCTCATTCTCCTAAGAGTTGAGAAGGCAAAGGTTACTTGACTTCGCCCGCCTCCTCGAGGGTTATACTCCATGCATCGAGCTGGTTACTGGCCTTCGCCTGCTCTTTGCTCATACTTCTAAAGTACTCGAAGTGTTTACACTCTTTGCGTTGAGTTAGCTACTGTGATTCACCTTCGCAATGCCATCGAACTTCTGAAATACAAGAAATTTTCACCCCAACTTGGAGCAAGTCTCTAGTAGTTATGGTCACCTTTGGGATTGTACTATCTTCTCCATCATCTTTGTCGCCTACTCCTATGAGTCGCAAAGGTACAGCACCGCGTACTGCCTACTTCGTTTCTTAGTCGAGCACTCTTGCATCAACCCGAAGTCCTCCACTTTCGGCTATCTTGATGAGAAGCTCGTTGACACCGGTCTTACGAAGTTCCCTAGCCTTTGCTTTTCAGCCTTGTCTCGGTACTTGGAGTTTGCCTCTGCATTCTCCACCTCCTCGGTCCCTTTCACAACCAAGCGCTCTCCCTCCATGAGAGCAAAGGATCGATAACTTTACAGAAGTCCCACCTCTGCGGTACCATGGCGTTGTCATGCCCATGGCCTTACTATCTGTCGCCTCGTATCTGTATCCCTTTCTTCACGATCGGTAGATCTGTCTCTGTGACACTCCTCCGAGTCCACCTTCATTCTAACCGATGCTTGGTTTTGAGTAGCTAAGTCCCTTTAGACTCGTCGTCGCTTCCTCGCCCCTTTCAACCCCCTGCTTCAACACCTCTGTATTCTCCAAGCAATTCCCCTTGGTCGATGGAAAGACAGATTGCAACTCTCATGCATGGCCTCCGCCATCATGTTGTAGGGTTCGCACTGATTTTGTTCTCCTTAGCTTCCTTGGTAGTAACGTTCGCTTACTCGGCCTTGTCCTCAGACTTGCCGGGCTCCCTTAAGCGAATATGGGCTCTGGAGCAGTTCAACTCTCCAACCGCTCCGATCATACCTCTGCATGATTAAGTCCCTCCCATGGGACTTACTAGTACTTGCATTCGAACTTTTCCCTCGATGGTACACAGCCCCCATATACTGATGACTAAGGCTTTCATCCGATGCAAAATTCGATGCATGCACGGAAAATCCGCCTCTGCGGTACCATGGCCTTCACTCTTTGAATTTATAGCCCTTCTTGTCGTCGTATTGTTCACCGAAGTGGAGCTCCCAATAGCTCTCGGTCATACCTCCGTATAATATAGTCCCTCGCGGGACCCGCGGGACCAGATTCGTGTGTATCGTATTGCCACGAACTGTTCCACCACGTTCCGCTACACCATGTCGCCTCCTAGTGACATCTTCATTGCATTCTGATTATTATGGGATGAACTTAGATTATGATCCCTCTATGTGTGGTCGTTACCAACACATCGTAGGGCTTCTTCTATCTTCGATTGTGTTCGTTCCTTTGGCAATTGACCTTTGTCCACCCTATCACGGACTTAGTTGGAATTGCTTAAGTCGTGAGGCACCATTGCGGCAAAGATGTGAACTTAGCTTGAGTTGCCTAAGTCGCGACACACCCTTGCGCCATCTTTTCGGACTTAGCTAGGATTGCTTAAGTCATGAGGTGCCCTTGCGACATATGCGTCCGCAAAGGTTCAGCCTAGTTGCAACCTCGTATAGGTCCCGAAGGACCTGTAAAACAGAAAGTTAATTAGATTGAAAACGAGGGACGGACAAGTCCCGACGTCTCGCGAAGAGGGAAGCTTTACAAGCAATTCAACAAGCACCTTGTGTACACAGGAGAAAAGAGAGGAAGGAGGAAAACAAGGACTTTAGAAGGTAAAACGAACAGTTGCAAGTCCACATACAACTGCTCACCGAGTGCCTGTCAAGTTAACGTGCAAACTTGTGAAAAGTTTTTCAACGCCCGATAGTATACTGAAGCCTCATCTAGCCCTGTGCCACCCGGGGAGTTCTAGGGTGCTGAGATGGCTGACGTTTCGCGCGCAGCTGCGCCTTGCAGAAAAGAAGCCGTGACACGTGAAAACGGAGCTGTTTTGGGCTGTTCGGCCCGACGCGGCAAGCGGTCGCACTGCAGCACTGCAACCTATTCGAACATGCATTTTTACAAGTAAAATCACACAAAACTAAGGCAAAACATGCTGCCATATTTCGGTACAAGCATGCAAAAGCGACAAACGGTTCGTTAAACGATGTTGTTGCTGGTGCGCGACGACCGTTCGTGACAACCCACTCTCGGGTCACACTTAGACGAAGCACCGCTCTAGGACAATCTGTCACCTAGTAGCTCCCGAAGTCCACCGACTTTGTTGAAATTGGTGCACCATTGTCTGGATCCTGGGCCTCTGCCCCTACCATCACAATCTCCGTTGCACACCGCTTCCTTCATGACAACTTGAATGGCAGCACTAGAGCATATTCTTCAAGAGTACCCACCTCCATATCCTCTTGCCCCGTGCCAAGGCCTTTTGAACCCAACTTCGCCTCCACAAGTTGAGTCGTCTTGGTTCCTCCATCAAATGCCTCTCCAAGATAAGGTGTCTGTGCCCAGAAGCTCCCTTCGTCTTTGGCACCATGTAAGATGACTCCGCTCCATCAGAATGAATGACCCATGGAACGACATGATCCCGCTCTTGCCTCTGCAAGAGTTCATATTCTTGACCTCTGTCCAAGGAAAGCTTTGTGCCTCCACTCCATGTTCAATCTTCTATGTCGGCTCTCTTCATGCAGCTTGGGTACTTCGCCAAGTTACACCTAAGTTGCTCCGCTCCTCGATTTGCATTTAGTTGATGATGGTCCTCACGCCCACCATTCCACGGGTCAGCCCTCCATTAAATCTGATCTCCATATCGACTCTAAGTATGGCTTCATTTGTGTTGCCTTGGGTCGCTCCCCTACTTGATCTTGCAATGCATCCCCCCAATGCATTATCTCAAGCGAGATCATACGACGACTCCTTGTCGCTCGCTCGACCCGTTGAGCTTTGTGAATTTGTTTTTGAGGTACTCCTCAACATGTGCGGTCTGTTGCACATGGTTCTCCCTCTAGAGAGCCGGGACTTATCCCTCCTGGATATCTATCCCGTTAGAACAACTTCTCTCTTCGCTTCCTTCTCTTTGAAAGTTTCGGAGACCACCATCCCCTTAGACTACAATGCCTTACTGAACAAACTGTGCATTGTTCTGTCCCTCGCAAACGCACTTACTAGGTTGCGACTCCACGTCAATACAGCCCTCGTTACACCTCTCAAGGCTTAGCAACATGCTGAACTCGCTGCACACTTCAGCCTCGTACGGACGTATCCTTCTCATGCTGAAGAAAAAGTTTCAATGCTCCATGGCGCCGAGTTTCAGTCGCCTTGGGATGGCCACGAACAATCTATCGTTCGTATACAAACCCTTGTATGAGTACTGAATTCTTCAAGTTAGCAATTCTTCTCACCTTTGTGAGCTTTGCACAACTCTTTCGATCGCTGAACAACCTATTCCACCTTGCATGGTCTCATCTTTTACTAAGCGTCTTGCTTGCCTTGAGCACCATCAAGTATAGTTGCCAAAGTTGAGCCATAGCTCAAACTCAGTCATCCCAACCTTTGTGCGCTATGCATTCTTCCCAGCTTGCTTGTCCTCGTGGTGCCTTTTGTGTGAAGGGTTGGCCATTCCTCTGAATGCCAATCTTAGATACCCGCTCCTCTGAGCGACTCCTTTTCCCTGCTTCTCCATGCCCATTTTCCCCCAAATGGTCGTGCGTGCTGGCTGCCCTCAACACAGCCTCGCTAGGTCCCCACGTTTGCATGCCAAGTGTTTCTATGAGTGCTTGTCCCGCTCTGATACCACATTGTCACGGACTAGCTAGTTTTGCCTAAGTCGTGCGGCACCCTTGCGTGTCCGTCCGCAAAGGTCAGCCTCCCATGGTCCCTTAGGGCCCACAAAAGAGAAAACGGGTTAGAGAGAACGCCTCACTCGGGATCCACAAGCAAACATTCCAGGAAACACTTCATAGACAATGCAAATTACAAATAGACTTTATTAGCTCTGAACAGTGGCACAACAAAGGGTCGAAATGGTCCATTACAGACCGAAAATCTCTCACAAGTATCCACATGACACAACCTTTATTTACAAACCTAAAGCGGCCACCAACCCTACTAAAATGGGACTATTAAGCCTTCGGCCGTCCCTCTACATGTTGTACAAAGCAAGGTTCGTCGTACCGTACCGTATCGGCATTTCGACCCGGGCTTGGTACCGGTACGGTACGGTATACCGCTCGGTACACCCAGGTGTACCGAGCGGTACACTCACGTGTACCGAGCACTGTACACTGCTACAGTGTTACTGTACACTGCTACAGTGTTACTGTACACTGCTACAGTACTCGGTACGGTACGGGGCGGTCCGCGTACCGTTGGCCTGTCGGACCGGTACGTACCGCCCGTACCGGGCGGTACAGTCCGGTACGGCAAACCTTGGTACAAAGCATGAACATACCAAAAGACACGGACATACATAAGTATTACATCAAACATCCTGTTTCGAAATTTGTCCGTGATATTCTCCCCCACTTATTCCTTCGACGTCCTCGTCGAAGCCTTTGCCGACTCTGCAACTCCTTGCCTTTGTTGAGTCTTCAATCTTCTGCTCCAGCTGCAATGCGCCTCCTGGCTCTCAACTGCTCTCCGCTGCTGTTTTGGAGTAGTTGAACCTTTGATCCGCCATGTTGCTTCAACTCGCTAATGACTCTGACTCTAGTGTGGGGTTGACTGAGTTGTGTTGATCCCTGTTGGTTCATGCGGATCCTCCAGATGAAGGAAAAGACCATCCTTACTGCGCTAGTCTCTCAAATGCCTCATGCTGCTTGAACTGGGTGGATGCTTGTTGGAGCTTTAACGAGCATCATCTCGTAAACTTCTGAAGTTTTGGGTCCTTCCTCCATAAAATTTGTCAATTGACTCTTCTTTAACTTAGTTGTCACTTCCAAGTAGGTTTGCATCACTTTCGCTTTCGTTGGGAAATGAAGCGAACAATCTACTCTTAGTAGCACTGATCACCGTTGGTGAGGATTTGACAACTATTGTCTTCCATTATCTTCGAAGGGTCTTTGAACATGTGTAGAGCTCCTCTGCTGGATAGATAAGAGAATTGGGGTACTCGGTTTCGCCCATTCTCTTAAGAGTTGAGAAGGAAAAGGTTACTTAACTTCGCTCGCCTCCTCGAGGTTGTACTCCATGCATCGAGCTGGTTACTGGCCTTCGCCTGCTCTTTGCTCACACTTCTGAAGCACTTGAAGTGTTTGCACTCCTTGCATTGAGTTAGTTACTATAATTCACCTTCTCAATGCTATCGAACTTCTGGAATACATGAAGTTTTCACCCCAACTTGGAGTGATTCTCTCATAGGTTTGGTCGCCTCTGGGATTGTACCGTCTTCTCCATCAACCCTGCCGCCTACTCCATTGACTAGCAAAGGTACAGCACCGCGTACTGCCTGCTTCGTTCCTTGGTCATGCACTCTTGCCTGACCCGAAGTCCTTCACTTTCGGCTATCTTGATGAGAAGCTCGTTGACACCGGTCTTACGAAGTTCCTTGGCCTCTGCCCTTCAGCCTTGTCTCGGTACTTGGAGATTGCCTCTGCATGCTCCACCTCCTCGGCCCCTTTCATGACCAAGCGCTCTCCCTCCATGAGAGCAAGGGATCAATGACTTTCACGGAAGTCCCGCCTCTACGGTACCATGGCGCTGTCATGCCCATTGCACTACTCTCCGTCGCCTCGCATCTACATCCTTTTTCTTCACAATCAGTAGATATGCCTCTGTGGCACTCCTCCGAGTCCACCTCCATTCTAACTGATGCTTGATTTTGGGTAGCTAAGTCCCTCTGGACTCGTCGTCGCTTTCTCGCCCCTTTCGACCCCTTGCTTCAACACCTCTGTGTTCTCCAAGCAGCTCCCTTTGGTCGATGGAAAGACAGACTGCAACTCCCATGCATGGCCTCTGCCATCACGTTGTAAGGTTTGCACCGATTCTGTTCTCCTTAGCTTCCTTGGTAGCAACGTTCGCTTACTCGACCTTGTCCTCTAACTTGTCGGGCTCCCTTAAGCGAATATGGGCTCTAGAGCAATCCAACTCTCCAACTGCTTCGATCATACCTCTGCATGATCAAGTCCCTTCCATGGGACTTACTGGTACTTGCATTTGAACTTTTTCCATTGGTGGAACACAGCCCCCATATACTGATGACCAAGGCTTTCAACCGATGCAAAATTCGATGCACCCACGGAAGACCCGCCTCTGCGGTACCATGGCTTCACTCGTTGAATCCATAGCTCTTCTTACCGTCGTGTTGTTCACCGAAGTGGAGCTTCCAGTAGCGCTCGATCATACCTCGTATGATCTAGTCCCTCACGGGACTATGTCGTGTGTATCGCATTGCCACGAACTATTCTACCACGATCCGCTGCACCCTGTCGCCTCCTGGTGACATCTCCATTGCATTCTGATCCTTGTGGGATGAACTCGAATTGTGATCCCTCCATGTGTGGCCTCTGCCAATACATCGCAGGGTCTCTTCCACCTTCGATTTTGTTCGCTCCTTTGGCAATCGACCTTCATCCACCCACTCTTGGGTCACATCTAGATGAAGCACCGCTCTAGGATAGTCCGTCGCCTAGTAGCTCCCGAAGTCCCCCGACTTCGCTGCAATTAGTGCACCATTGTCTGGATCCTGGGCCTCTGTCCCTACCAACACAATTTCCGCTGCGCACCGCTTCCTTCATGGCAACTTGAATGGCAACACTGTGGCATATTCTTCAAGAGTACCTACCTCTGCATCCTCTTGCCCCGTGCCAAGGCCTTCTAAACTCAACTTCGCCTCCGCAAATTGAGTCGTCTTAGTTCCTCCATCAAATGCTTTTCCAAGATAAGGTGCATGTGCCCAGAAGCTCCCTTCGTCTTTGGCACCATGCAAGATGAGTCTGCTCCGTCAGAATGAAGGACCCATGGAATAACATGATCCTGCTCTTGCCTCTGCAAGAGTTCATGTCTTTGACCTCTATCCAAGGAAAGCACTGTGCCTCCGCTCCATGTTCCATCTTCTATGCTGGCTCCCTTCATGCAGCTTGGGTACTTTGCCAAGTTACACCCAAGTTGCTCCGCTCCTCGTTTTTGCATTGAGTTGATGGTGGCTCTCGCGTCCACCATTCTACGGGTCAACCCTCCCTTGAGTCTGATCTCAATATCGACTCTAAGTGTGCCTTCATTTGTGTTGCTTTGGGTCGCTCCCCCACTTGATCTCGCAATGCATCCATCAATACATTCTCTCAAGCGAGATCATGCGACGACTCCTCGCCGCTTGCTCAGTCCATTGAGTTTCGTGGAGTTGTTGTTTGTTGAGGTACTCCTCAACATGTGAGGTCTGTCTCACATGATTCTCCCTTTGGAGAGCCGGGACTTATTCCTCCTAGATAACTATCCCATTGGAGCAATATCTCTCTTCGTTTCGGAGACCACCATCCCCTTGGACTGCTCCGATTTGCTGAACAAACTGTGCATTGTTCTGCCTCCTGCAAACGCACTTGCTAGATTATGACTCCACGTCAATACAGCCCCTGCTGCACCACTCAAGGCCTAGCAACATGCTGAACTCATTACACACTTCAGCCTCCTACGGACGTATCCTTCACATGCCGAAGAGAAAGTTTCAATGCTCTATGGCGCCGAGTTTCGGTCGCCTTGGAATGACCACGAACATTCCATCGTCTGCATACAAGCCCACGCATGTGTACCGAATTCTTTGAGTTAGCAATTCCCCTCACCTCTGTGAGCTTTGCACAACTCTTTTGGTCGCTGAGCAACTCATTCCACCTTGCATGGTCTCATCCTTAACCAAGTGCCTCGCTTGCCTTGAGCACCATCAAATATAGTTGTTAACGTTGAGCCGTAGCTCAAACTCAGCCATCCCACCCTTTGTGCGCTCCACATTCTTCCAAGCTTGCCTGTTCTCGTTGTGCCTCTTACGCGAAGGGTTGGCCATTCCTCTGAATGCCAATCTCATATGCCCGCTCCTCCGAGCGATTCTTTTCCCTACATCTCTATGCCCGTTTTCCCCTAAACGGTCGCGCGTGTGCTGACTGCCCTCAACGCAGCCCCGTTAGGTCCCCCACGTTTGCATGCTAAGTGTTTCTATGAGAGCTTGTCCCGCTCTGATACCATATGTCACGGACTTAGCTGGTTTTGCCTAAGTCGTGCGACACCCTTGCGTGTCCGTCCGCAAAGGTCAGCCTCCCCGAAGCCTCCCATGGTCCCTTAGGACCCACAAAAGAGAAAACGGGTTAGAGAGAGCGCCTCGCTCGGGATCCACAAGCAAACATTCCAGGAAACACTTCATAGACAATATAAATTACAAACAGACTTTACAAGCTCTGAACAGTGGCACAACAAAGGGTCAAAATGATCCATTACAGATCGAAAATCTCTCACAAGTGTCCACATGTCACAACCTTTATTTACAAGCCTAAAGCGGCCACCAACCCTACTAAAATGGGACTATTAAGCCTTCAGTCGTCCCTATACATGCTGTATAAAGCATGAACATACCAAAAGACACGGACATACATAAGTATTACATCAAACATCTGGTTTCAAAGTTTGTCCGTGACAACATGTCACGGACTTAGCTGGTTTTGCCTAAGTCGTGCGGCACCCTTGCGTGTCTATTCGCATATCAACCTCCTCGAAACCTCCTATGGTCTCTTAGGACCTACAAAAGAGAAAACAAGTTAAAGAAAATGTCTCACTCGGGATCCACAAGCAATCATTTCAGTAAACACTTCATAGCCAATGCAAATTACAAACAGACTTTACAAGCTCTGAACGATCGCACAACAAAGGGTCCAAAATGGTCCACTACAGACCGAAATCCCCATAAGTGCTCACATGATAAAACCTTTGTTTGTAAGCCTAAGACGACCACCAAAACTAAAGAAAATAGGGCTGCTAAGCCTACTGCCAACCCTTTATATGGTGTGCAAAGCATAAACAACATCGAAAGACACAGACATACATCAGCATTACATCAAACACTCTGTTTACAGTTTTGTCCATGACAATTCGGTGATTCATCAACTTTACCTATACAAATATTTTGTTCTCACTTTGGTTTCATCTAAACAGAACTTTGCAACTTCAAGTACTCTAGCATATTCAAATGAATCAAATTTATCTCCATCAATATCCCATATCTTAGTCTCTCCCTTTAAGTATTGTGGAGTTCTCCTAAAAAAAGACAAAGATTTCACTAAATGAATACCGAATCATCTACATGTTGTGAGAAGTCATTTTGTTTCTTTTACAACAGTGCACGAAAGAATAAATACTCTAGTTTCTCTATATGGTAATGATTGGTTAAAGAATCATAATCAGCAAGTGTCTAACTCTACTAGAGTAATTAGCATATCATTGAAAAGAACATTTTGGTTGTGAGGTTGTCCATAATCTAAGTTAATGTTTGTTTTGTGACTATTAATGGACATCTCATGTATTGGAAGTTTAAAGATGTTAAATTTGATGTTTTTGATCCATATGAGGTTCGGGTTCAACGATCTGTCGACTCGATACCACCTTTTGAATGGAAGTTTATAGAAGTTTTGGCGGAGGAGAGAACCTTCGCAGAAAGACCAAGCGTAAAACCGAAAGAAAATAACATCTATTGCTTGTAAAGTCAAAATACTAGTTACATAACTTAACATAACGGAATAAAAACGTGATAGAAAGCTTATAGGTGCATGAAAACATAGGCTGTCTTTGGACAGCATGTCAGTGCTCTCGGCAGATTACGGTTGCTATTGGTTCTTGGTCTCCTCCTCTCTTCACTATTGGAACCTCCTCCTGAGGTTTAGAAAATAGGCAATAGGCATTAGGGACTTCTCATAGCAGCTAGACAAAGCTTTGGGTTGTTGGAACGCGAGGAAGAAGGCTACGGCCGTAAGAAGTTGGCTGCAGTGGTGCAAAATTCTCTCTCTTCTCCTTGCTGCTCTGAGGCTGTAAAACTAGGGCCAGTTGGTCTTTTTACTAAAGGATTGCTTGGTTTCTTTGATGGGGGTGCACCCTTTATTTTATAAGGTGAAGGTTGGCCTAATCCGAGTCCTATTAGGACTTGGATTGTGGTGAGAGGGCTGCCGTTTCTTGGGCTTGGTCTTTGCTTGTCCGAACAGGGCTGAGTAGTGTTGAGATCATCCCTAATCAGTTTCATATGTTTTGATGTGAACTTGTGGTAAATTTTTGGCTTATAGATTTGGTGTTTAATTGATCTTGTGAGTTCATAAATGATTGTTACAAATCTTTGAGTTGGCTTTGGGATTTATGGATTTATCAAGAGATATATTGAATGATTTAGAAATTGCACATGTTTTATAGTATGTAAATGAGAGCTGCATTCATTTTTTCTCTCAATCTTATCGTTTGGATCCTGGGATTTGATTGTGGATGGTTGAAAATATTTGATGAATTTCTTGTTTAAGATAGTTCACACCTCAATATTATTTTTCTGTGACTGTTATTTTGGGGTGTGACAATGGTGCTCATGGTTCAAGTTGGGATTCCTACCCAATATATTAGAACTGTATTGATCCAACCATATCTGACCAAAATTTAAGATTTTGATGTTTGTAGATCCTCATAATTGAATTAGACTAGCATGTGTACATGTGCATCTACTAAATGGTGATGTTGGATGAAGCAAGAGCCCCTCCCAAACCAAAGTTTTCAAACTGGTTGAACACCAATCCGGTGATTGACCAGTATTTGCGATCTAGGCGACTTTGCCCTAATCTGATTCAATACTGGGTATACTGCCTGATATGTGCCATCAGAAACATATCGTGCACCAAGAAATGTTGGGCGCTAAGCCTGCACCATGTACCAATACTACTGTTTTTCTAATTTTAAACCTCCAAGTGTTCACAACCTGTTTAGCTTTTTTAATTCCTCTCTCTCTCTCTCTCTCTCTCTCTCTCTCTCTCTCCCCGCCTTCATCTGCACCTCCACACTGTCTGCACTTCACTCTGCTTCAGCATCAGTCATGATACCAAGTGGTCGTCTTTTGCATCTACATCTTCCTCGGTCTGTGATGCTACTGGTGGGTTCGGCTCAAGACACAATGTCCTCCTTGCCCTCGCCACCCTTTGTTACCCTCCTTGCACGGCATCGTCTCCGCCAACAAGATAGTCGGCTTTGTCTTTGTTTGATGTTCGGACAGTGACCTCGTCTCCCTCCATCACTGCCAGAGTGAGATGTTCTCGAACAATATCATTTGATGTGTCTGTTCCCTCACTAGCTCCTTCTTACCCTTCTTTCTTTCTTAGGTGGTATTGGCCAATACCAATTGGTAATAACCTGTACCGAGGCTTCATACACTGTACGGTACCAATATTATATCAGTCTAGCTGTAGATCAATATTGGTACATCAAGATTTCAATCCTTGCCCTGAACAATGGGCTGGGTGTGAGATTTGTTATTTGGATTAGGGTATTGACCTTTATTGAGCTTCATTGAGCTATGCAGATGAGTGCCAGCCGATCAATACTTAATATGCATCATGCTCTTTCATTGGACTGATATGCATTATATGAAGCGAGCAGTAGGAGTTGGCACTACTATTCATGAATGAGATAGTACATGTTCTGTCTCGTGGATTTGCTGATAGCCTGATTCTAGGTGACTAAAACATAAATTGATCTTTCTTTGCCTTCGACATTTTGAGTTGTTTGTTGCTTTTGGTATTAAATCATGACAAGCAAACCTATGGAACATAGGTATACTTGTCTAATTTTTTCTTCCAGATTATCATACATCACCAAGATTTTTAAGGCTTTTAAAGTCTGTAAGTACCTGCCATTTTCATGCAAAATCTCTTCCATGTTTTTAAGTTTGTCTCATATGATTAAACGCAAAAATGTCAAAAGTTGCCTGACCCTGTTTGTCTTTCCCATCTTCTTGTCAAAAACAAAGTTGATCCTTGTGTGAATAATCTGCATTTTGTTTTACAGAGAAATTGCAGTCATTGCAAAGATTGAGAGCATTGATTCCTTAAAAAATCTGGAAGAGATAATTCGTGCATCAGATGGAGCAATGGTTGCCAGAGGTGACTTGGGTGCTCAAATTCCACTTGATCAAGTGCCTTCAGCTCAGCAAAAGATTGTCAAATTTTGCAGGCAGCTAAACAAGCCGGTCATTGTGGCTTCTCAGCTTCTTGAATCTATGATTGAGTACCCTACACCAACTAGAGCTGAAGTTGCTGATGTTTCTGAAGCAGTTAGGCAGCGGGCAGATGCTTTAATGCTTTCTGGTGAGTCAGCTATGGGCCAATACCCTGAAAAGGCTCTGACTGTGCTTAGAAGTGTAAGTATCCGGATTGAAAGGTGGTGGAGAGAGGAGAAGCGCCACGAGGGAATGGAACTTCCTGGTATTGCATCTTCCCTTTCTGACAAAATTTCGGAGCAAATTTGTAATTCTGCTGCCAAAATGGGTAAGCTTTATCATGTTGTTTTATCTATCTGAATTTTGCTAACAATTTGTTGTTCATTGGTAGTTTTTCATTTCTGAAAGTTACGTATGACACTTGTTAGTGATGAGAATTGTTTCAGCTTTATAGCTTGGAGATATTTTCATGTAGTAAATTACAAAATGTCTTGGCTCTTAGTTTCTAACTGTTTGCATATGGTTGCATAAACTTCTCTTTAAATTTTTGCCAAACCATAAGAGATTGAATAACTAACTTTGATGAATTCTATCTTGTCCTTGTGGAGTTATTCCATATTTCAAATCTTTAAACATAACTGCTAGTAATGGAAGTTATCTTGTCATTCTGGAGATATTCCTTAGCTAAATTCTTGAAACATAACTGCTACTAATGAAAGCTATCTTGTCCTTGTTTTTTTTTTTCTTTGCAAAGAAATACTACATTAAATTAAATTAAGGGGAGTTAATACACTGAAAAGAGGGTGAAGCACCCTGCTCTAAAACTGAAGCAAGAGCTTCTTGATAGCAAAATGGAGGTGGAGTAAGTCGCACAAATAAAACTGGAGGTGGAATACCTCGGTCAAAAAATGAACCTTGAGCCTCTTGACAAAAAAATGGAGGTGGTTCACCCTCAAAAAATGAAGAGGAAGCTTCATGGCACAATAAACGAGGAGAAGCTCTTCGCTGAAACCGGGGGTCATGCTGCCTTCCATAGTTGGCCAAGTTGTGAGCCTTGGTGTTGTTTCTGTTGATGTGTGTCCACTGTGTTACTGAGACTTCCTTTGCATGGTAGAGGATGTCTTGGCAGATATAGCGTACTTCCCAAGGGGCTGGATGATGGCTTGAGAGAATGTTGGATAGTGTCTTTGAATCAGTGAACGCTCTAATCCAGGAGGTATTGTTTCGCTAAGCTGCCTTCGAGCCATCAAGAATAGCATAGGTTTCTGCCTGGAGGGGCATGGAGGAGGGATGCATGTCGCAGCCTTCTAACACTGGATTGTTTTCCTTGTGTGTTAGACAGAAGCTGGTACCTACGAAAAGAGAGGAGGGGTCGTGTGAGCCATCACAAAACAAATTGTAAAGGTGATCTTTTGGGGGGTAATCACTTTAGCCAATCCGAGTAGGGTCCCTTTGGTCTCTGGAGCTGAAAATTCAATCATCGATAAGGGAGAGAGCCCTATAACATATGGCTCCAATTTGGCATTGGGGTTGTGAAAGTGACAGTTGTTCCTGTGTTTCTAAAGCAACCAAAAACTGCTTGTTATTAGGGCTATGAGGCAAGTCTTGGAGGGTGGGTCAAGATCTGATCCCTCCTCCAACCTAGAGCCATTCAACCAGGTGTCAAAGGACTGGAAGTAGTAGTGGAGTTTTGTTTCAGCAAGGTGCCAATAGTTCTGTATGAAGATGCACTCAAAGAATATATGTTTGGTGGAATCCTGGCTTGAGTTGCAAACTAGGTAGGGAGAAATGTAATTGTGGAGGAAGTTGGGTGTCCGTTCAGGGTAGGAAGTCTTTTCCAAAGGAGTTTCCATAAGAAGCTTTTTTGACTATGGGTATAATAGGAAGACTCCACATCATCATCCACCCATGCTAGTTGGAGTTTTCTAGTAGGGATCTCTCTCTAATGTACTTATAAGTACTCCTTGGGGTGGCTAATCCCAAGGGGTGAGGAGCCCACACCCAATTGTCATCACAAGGGACGTCGGGGAGGAAGATTTAAGAGATGGAGGAGACAAGATCCGGTCCAAAGAGGTTGTGCAGTGTGCAGGTTCCTTTTGCTGTGATCCAACAGCTCATGGACCTTGCTGAAATTAGAGATGAGACTGATATTTAGATATGTTGATCAGTGGGAAAAAGAAATGTTGCCACCCCATGGGTCATCCCAAATGAATGTTTTGTGCCCATCACCAACGATCATCATAAAACCCTCTTTGGTATGGGCCAAAACCTAGAGAGACCCTTCCAAGTGCAAGAGGCTTTAGGTGGGGAACTAGACCAAAGACAGATGGGGCCATATTTGGCCAATAACAATTTGTCCCAGATGTAGTCCTCCTTGTTTAGAAGGGGCAGGAGTTTATAGGTTCCAATGGTGGATTTAACCAGTGATTTAAAAAGCGCTAGGCGCCAAAAGGCACCAAGGTCCAAAAACGTCCGAGGCGCTAGGCCCTCGCCCAAGCGCTCGCCCGAGCGAAACGAGACGCTAAAATATAAAAATATATAATATAATTAATAAATATAATTATTTACAATTTTAAATAAAAATATGCTATTAAATTAAGAAAATCTAAGATTCCTTCCACTAAAATTCAAAACAATAAAATTTTACATCAAAGTCATTCATCATAATCAATATCATCGTCATTTTTCCACAAATTATCTTCATTGAATTCGTCTTCTTCCTCTTGTCTTTTGATTCCTTCCTCTTCATCAAGATATGTTTCATTCTCTATATCTTCAACAATAGCAGGAGCCGAACTTGATGCTTTTGCACTCATTTTTCTCTTTGTCATTCTGTCTTGTATATTTTTGTAATTCTCCAGCACTTGAAGCTCTTGCCACATCTCCCCATGTCAATTTATCATCTTCAAATATAATCTCGTCTTCGGCATCTTGCAAGTTAGCACCCATTTCTCCTACTAACTACTCATTTGAATCATCAATATCTTGCAATGAGATTGAATCAAATTTATTTTAGAAATCATGACGAGCTTTCAAAGCTTGATTATACTTTATGTAAACAAGATCGTGCAATCGTTGATGTTCCAATCGATTTCTTCTCTTCGAGTGAATCTGTCATGTCATATAATTTAAAAATATATTAATACATTTATCTAAATAAATTAATTAATTAAAACAAAAATATTTATTGATCCTTACATGCTCAAAGACACTCCAATTTCGCTCACAATCCGAAGCACTACAAGTCAAACTAAGTACTTTGATAGTAAATTGTTGTAAATTCGGGGTGGAATTTCCAAATAGACTGCATCATTCAGTACAAAATTTATGTTATCATTAGCAATAACATAGTAACATAATATATATGAAATTAATTATATTAAATTATTAATATCTAGAGACGTAGTTGTCTTGGATCGAATGGCAATTGGAATTCCAAAAAGACCTTCGGTATTTTTATATAAAGATAATTCACGAATAATCTTATCTTGAACCTCAAGGCTGGGAACTAATCTTGCAACGCACTGATATAACCCATCCAAAATTTCTGCATCAAACCCAACAGATTTAATCTTATAAAAGAATTCAGGGTTCAAATAATATCCTACTGCATGTAAGGGACGATGAAGTTGATAATTCCATCTTTCATCAATGATTGTAAAAATTATCTCATATTTTTCTTCATTTTCATTAAAATATCTTTTAATCGTCTCCTTTGCTCTATCCATAGTCTCATAAATATATCCTATTGCAGGTTTATTTTCATTATCCACCAACCGAAGGATTCGAACAAGAAGGCTCATTACCTTTAATATATAAACTACATAATTTCAAAATGATGGCAATAAGATGATATCAGCAGCCCTCTTGCCTTTTACTTCTTTTGCCCATTTGCTTGTCACCCATTTCTCAGAGATAAACATGTTTTTCAAGTTATTTTTTTGACGATGCACGCTCTGTAATGTCAAGAATGAAGTAGCAAATCGAGTGACACCATATCTCACTAATTCTTTGTTCCCTATAAATTCTTTCATCATATTCAAAGCCCCAATATGATTATAAAAAAATCCAACAACAAAAATTGCCCTTTCTAAGATTTTCTTGATGTCTAAGATCTTTCCAATATCCTCCAACATTAAATCAATACAATATGCTGCACATGGAGTCCAATACAAGTGTTGTCTTTTTGTTTCAAGCAATTTACCTGAGACAAAGGATAACAAAAATGATAAGACTTAAGAGTTTAACACATTTAATTGAAGATAAAATAATTAACAAATTCAAAAGATGAATATTACCAACTAATACATAGTTGCTTCCATTGTCGGTTATGATTTGAACGATATTTTGTTCTTCAATTTCTTCCATGAAGTTGTCAAATAAATCATATATCTTGTCTCCAGATTTTACAAGAGATGAAGCATCTATTGACTTTACAACCATAGTCCCTAAAGAATAATTAATCATAAAATTAATTATACTCCTACGCCTTCTGTCAGTTCAAACATCTGACATAATAGAGCAACCATGTGTTGTCCATGATTCTTTATGACCCTTTAGTAAGTTATTTGTATAATTCAACTCTTTTTGCAACAATGAAACTCGCATCTCATAATAACTTGGAGGTTTTAATCCTACACCATATCTTCCAATAGCTTCAATCATTATCCTTAAAATTGTCTAAACGAGTTGTACTAAGGGGAAGACTAGCCTGATAGAAGAAGCGAGCAATGTGTTGAATTATTCTTCCTCTTATTTCTTTATTACAAGCATCACTTATATTTGTTTGTCTAAATTTTGAGCCTTCTGCTTGCGCTTGTTGTTTATGGGATCCTTGAAACATATATAGATCCATCGGTCCTTTTTTACCCTTCTTAGTACTCATAACTTCTTTTCCTTTTTTGTCGTATATTTTTTTCCCACTTGGGTTAATACTCATAGAATAATCTTCTTCTTCATCCCTGAGATGTTCAACATTGTCTTCTGGTAAATTCCCGTAAGATTCATTCTTTTGTGTCTTCTTTTCATTTATATAACTCAGCAACTCTTCTTTTACCTCAGGTGGACACTTTTTGCAAGCTGTTGCATTCTTGAAATTTCCTACTAGATATTGTTTTGTACGAAAAATACCACCTCTAGTAGTCTTATCGCAGAATATGCAAGTCACTGCATTAGGATCTTTCGGATCCTTCAGATAATTATACTTCCATGCACGATCTTTTTTTTATGCCATTGGAGACTCTATTGAGTTGCTATGTACACTTGCCATTTATCTTGAAATCTAACAATAATTTCAAATAAATAAAAATTAACAGTATTAAAATTAAAATAATATATTATTAATCTATTAACAGTATTGAAAATTAATAATTTCAAATAAACCTAACAATATTAATAGTATACAGTATACTATTAACAGTATACAGAAGAAGAAGAAGGAAGAGTGTAAAGGGGTGCTGACTGAGAAAAGAGGAAGCGGCAGCGGTAGCGGGAGCGGGAGTGTAAGGAGGCAGCGGCAGCGGGAGCGGGAGTGTAAGGAGGTAGCGACAGCGGCAGCGGGAGTGTAAGGAGGCAACGGCAGCAGGAGCGAGAGTGTAAGGAGGCAGCGGGAGTGGCGAGCGGCGACAACGACAGCGGCAGCAGTGAGCAAGAGCGGCGACAGCGGTTGCAAGCAGCGACAACCGCAAGCAGCGGGAGCAGGAGCAGCAGCAGCAACGAGCAGGGTTAGGGTTGGGCAACGACAGCAGATAGCGGTTTTAGTTGGTTCGATTGAACCAACTAACCACCGGAGACCGAACCAGACCTAAAATCCTGGTTCGGTCGCCTGGTTTAACCCAGGCGCTCACCCGAAGCGCCCAGCGCCTGTGCTCGGGCGAGCTCCCAGGCGGCGCCTCTTTGAAGCGCGCCGCCTGGAAGTTTAGCGAGGCGCTCAGGCCTCGCCTCGCCCGAGCGCCTATGCGAGCGTCCAAGCGCCTTTTTAAATCGCTGGATTTAACAAGGTGGAGGTCCCTAAGCCTAAGCCCTTCCTCCAATTTTGGATCGGTGACACAGTCCCAACTTAAGAGGGGCATCTTTTTATGGGAAGGGTTGTTATTCCACAAGAAATTTCTGGAGAGTTTAATGATGTTGTTGATATTGGAGTCAGAAATCCATGTGTTCATAAGTATGTGTAAGGGAATAGTGTTGATCATTGAGTTGATAAGAATGGATTTATCGATCTAGGAAAACATAGTATAGTTCCAGCCCTGAAATCTTGCAAGGACCTTTTCGATCATAACGTCCTGATACCTATTGGGCAATCTGTTGTAATGGATATAGGCGCCTGGATAGTAAAGGGGCCAACTGCCATCTTTTATACCTTGGTTGTTGTTGATGTGGTGTTTAGTGGTCGGATTGTTACTTTTAGGAAATAGGATCTCAGATTTGCCCTTATTGACCTGAAGGCCCATAATGGCTGAATATGACTTCAAGGCCTTAAGGAGATGTCTGCAAGATTTGTCATTAGCTCTAATGGAAAGGATAATATCATTGACAAACATCATGTGGGTGATTTTAAAGCCCTTTATGTTGAAAGGAGAGATCTTTTTTCAATCGAAAAGGTCATCTAAAATGTCGGTGAAGATCTGTTGCACTATGACAAAGAGCAGGGGGGATAGAGGATCCCCATAGCTAATGCCTTTGTGTCTATGAAACCATTGGGATGGAGAGTTGTTGATAATACAGGAGAAGCTAGGTGAAGAGATGCATTCATTGACCCAATCGATAAATGGGAGGGGAAAGTTCATACGCTGCAAAGCAACAGTGATTGCCTCCCATCGAGTCAAAGGCTTTAGTCAGGTTAAGTTTAATAAGGGCTAGAGAGGACTTGGCCTCAAAGTAGTACATGGTGTGGACCAATTCGTAGGCGATGGTAATATTATCGTGTATGGAACGGCTCGGTATAAAGGGGCATTGGTTTTGTGCAATTAGGTCATTTAGCAGGTGCTTCATTGTATTAACAATAACCTTAGAGAGGAGTTTATACAGGACGTTACAAAGAGAAATGGGTCTAAAGACAAAAATTACAGTAGGATTAGATTTCTTAGGAATGAAAACCAAGTAGGTTCTAGACCAAAAGAAGGGAATTCTAGGGTGAGAGTGGAAATCTATGAAAGCCTTAAGGATGTTTGGCCCAAATGAGCTCTAGTAGCTCTTGTAAAATTCCACGGTGTATCCGTCAACGCCCGGGCTCTTCTTGAGGCCCATATTATTAAGAGCTCTTGTGATTTCAGAGAGGATAAACTAAATTGTGAGCCCACTATGGGAACTAGATGAGATAGTTGGCAAGAGAGGCCAGGAGGGATGGGTGGTGGAAAGGAAAGGGGAGTTTCGTAGGTCTATATACCACTTTGTCACAGACTTAACTGGAATTGCTTAAGTCGTGAGGCACCCTTGTAGCAAAGTCACAGACTTAGCTGGAGTTGCCTAAGTCGTGAAGCACCCTTGCGCCAACTCCTCGGACTTAGCTGGGATTGCCTAAGTCATGAGACGCCCTTGCGATATATGCATCCGCAAAGGGTTAGCCTAATTGCAACCTCGTGCAGGTCCCGAAGGACCTATAAAACAGAAAGTTGATTAGTTTGAAAATGAGCGACAGACAAGTCCCGATGTCTCGTAAAGAGGGAAGCTTTATAAACAATTCAACAAGCACCTTGAGTGCAAGAGAGGAAGGAGAAAACAAAGACTTTAGAAGGTTGAACAAACAATTGCAAGTCTGCAAACAACTGCTCACCGGGTGCCGGGCGCGAAAGCAAGTTCCCGTTAAGTTAACGTGCGAACTTGTGAAGATTGTTTAACGCTCGACGCTACACTGAATCCCATCCCCCCTGGTGCCACTCGGGGGGTTCCAGGGTGCTGAGATGACTGACGTTTTGCGTGAGGCTGCGGTCTGCGGAAAACAGGTTGTGGCACGTAAAAACGGAGCCATTTTAGGGCAGTTCGACCCGACGCGACGAGTGGTCGCACTGCAGTGCTATGAACTGTCGTTGCTTACATTTTTCAAGCAAAAACACATAAAACCAACGCAAAACATGCTGTCATATTTCTGTACAAACATGCAAAAACGACGAACGGTTCGTTGAACGAAGTTGTTGCGGGTGCGCGACGACCATTCATGACATTCTCCCCCATTTAAATTGTCGATGCTTGTTGGTAGTTTTTTATGACTGCTTCTTCATGTCGTAGGACATCTTCGGGCTCTCAACTGGCTTCGGTTCAGGGAAGCTTTCGCCACTTCACCAAGTACTCGGTCTGCTTAGCTTCATTGGGTAGCTTTATGTTGCGATCCGTTAAAATGGTTTCAACTCACTTCTCGTAGGAGGCTCTGGTTAGGGGTAACCGAGTTGGAACACTTTGGGAAGCATCTTGCAAATCTGAGTGGTAGGCTTTTAAGTTGCTAGCATGAAAAACATTGTGAATTTTGAGCCACGCCGACAGCTACAACTTATAGGAGACATTGCCCACCCTACTGATAATTGAGAAGGGCCCTTCATATTTATACACCAATCCTTTGTGTACTTTGTGCCTAAAGAATTGGAGTAATGCTGGTTGGATCTTCACCAACATTAAATCACTAACTTTGAACTCTTGCAATCACCTTCCCAAGTCTACCCACTTCTTCATCTTTTTGGTCGCCTTCTCCAAGTAAGCTCGTGCAATATCTACATTTCGGTGCCATTCTTTTGCAAAGTGATATGCTGACGGACTACTTCCAATATACCTGATAGCCAAGGAGTGAGGAGTCGATGGTTGTTATCCCATAATGATCTCGAATGGGCTCTTGTTGGATACAGAGCTCTACTGCAAGTTGTAGGAGAATTGGGCCATGTCCAATAGCTTCACCCAATCTCGTTGGTTGGTACTCACGTAGTGCCGAAGATATTGCTCAAGGAGTGAGTTTATTTTTTCAGTTTGGCCATCCGTCTAGGGGTGGAGGCTTATGGAGAAGTATAACTTAGACCCCAATAATTTGAATAGCTCGGTCTATAATCGTCCCAGGAACCGAGTGTCTCGATCATTGATGATATTGTGCGGAACTCCCCAATATTTCACCACATTCTTCATCATCAACTTGGCCTCTACCCTCCAGCTGGAAGGCATTCACCTGCTCCACTTTCAGGCTCAACGCATTGGCTACGACATTTGCTCTTTCGGGCTTGTACTCCATTGCCATATCAAATTCGGCCAGGAAGTCCTACCATCGTGTTTGCTTTAGGGAGTTTTTTTTTAGTTTAGAAGTAACTCAAAGCAATGTTGTCCGTCCTCAGCATAAATCGCGATCCGAGAAGGTATTGCCACCAATCTCGTAGACAGTGGACCACCGCTGTCATCTCCTTCTCGTGCATCGGATACCGCCACTTGGTCTCGTTGAGCTTGTGGCTCTCGTAGGCCATCGGGTGACCCTCCTGCATGAGTACTCCCCCGATAGCGAAGTCTAAAGCATTTGTATGGACTTCAAAGGGCTCCCCATAGTTCGACAATTTGAGCATCGGTTCTTCTAACATAGCAACCTTTAGATCTTGGAATGTCGCTTCACATTTGTCAGACCATCTCCAAGGCTGCTCCTATAGCAACTCTATCAGTGGAGCTACGCACTTCGAATACCCAGCTATGAAGTGTCGATAGTAGTTGACGAAACCAAGGATCTCAGCTCCGGCACCTTTGGAGTCCGTCATTTCGCAATAGCTTGCACTTTTGATTTGTTCATCCGAATTGAACCGTTATCGATTCGATGCCCCAAGACTAAGATATTTGTCTGAGCAAAGTAGCACTTCTCCCTTTTCACGAACAAAGTGTTCTCCCTGAGAGCCTTGAAAATTGTCCGAAGGTGCTCGACATGCTCCTCGAGCGTTTAGCTGTAGACGACGATATCGTCCAAGTAGACGACCACAAACTTATCCAAATACGCCTTGATAGTTGGTTCATAAGAGTGCAAAATGTGGTCGGAGCATTGGTTAAGCCGAAAGGCATCACCAAGAACTCAAACGCTTCATACCTAGTCATGTAGGCAGTCTTCGCTTCGTTGTCATCAGCAATGCGCACCTGCCAATACCCCGACCGAAGGTCGAGTTTGGAGAAATACTTTGCTTTGCCCAGTTGGTCGAACAAGTCCACAATGAGCGGGATGGGATACTTGTTCTTCACTGTCACCTTATTGAGGGTTTGATAGTCGATGCATAGTTGGAGGCTCCCATCTTGTTTCTTTTGAAAGAGAACTGGAGCTCCGAATGGTGCTTTAGAACTGCAGATGAGACCACCGCTTAGCAATTCGTCTAGCTGCTTTCTAAGTTCTACCAACTCTAGAGGGGACATGCGATATGGTAGTCTTGCTAGAGGCTTCACTCCCGACTCCAGCTCAATATGATGATCCACGCCTCTGTGTGGTGGCAGAGTTTTCGGCAACTCGGGTAGCATACGTCTGTGAATTCCTTCAGAACGTTCGCCACCATAACAGGTTCAGAAATAGCCTCTCCATCAAGTGGCTCATGCTTCACAGCAGTCACGAAGGTTAATTCTCATTTTCGTACCTCTTTAATTATAATGCCGATATTTATTTGGGGTCCTTGGTTCCTCTCCTAGAGATAGGAACCACACAAGGGTCGTCACCTCCCATCAAACATAGGGAGTTCAGGAACAGCATTGGCACCAACTTCGCTGCGTGCATGAACTCCATTCTTATAATCATTTGGAAGTCGTCTAATGGCACCGCCATCATGTTTATGCTCCCGCTCCATGTTCCGATCTTGATGGAGACTCCCTGTGCCAACCCGAGATCCGCTTGGCCTCCGAGTTCACTGCCTTCATCCGACTTGAGTTCTTCTCTAAGATCAGCCCAAGTCTCTTTGCTTCTCGATCGACAATAAAGTTGTGAGTAGCGCCCGTGTCCACCATTGCATGGGTTGTTTGGTTATTGAGCTTAATGTTCACATACATCAGCTCGTTACTCCCTGCTTTTTGTAGCTTTGCCTTCATATTCTCCCCCACTTGACCTCGCAATGTATTCAACAAACACATTGCTCCCATCTGTAGACCTTGCGACTTTTCATCATCGCTGTTGGATTCTGAACTACTTGAATTGAGGGCGAAGACCTTGACCTTGTCTGATTTAGGGGGATGGATTGATGCTATTAAGGCATTGAGTGTTTGTTTTTGTGGGCACTCCCTCACCATGTGCGACCCTCCGTACAAAAAGCAACCGTCAGGTTTTGGGGAATTGTCTTTTGAGCTTAGCCCTTTGTGGGAACTCTTCTTCCTTTACTCGCATCGGGGCTCCTTCCCTCGAGAATATTTTGGAGGGTGATTTCCTGACGATCGTCTCCTTTTCCTTGAGTCCTCTGAGGAAATAAAGTCGGTGAGCCTTTCTGCAGTCGCAATTGCCCCGATCACATCGGTGACATTCTTTCGATACAGTTCCTATTGAGCCCATGGCTTTAAGCCATCGAGGAAGCTGAATAGCTTATCCTTCTCGGACATGTCCTATATATTCAGCATCAGTGCAAAAATTGCTTCACGTAGTCTCGAATAGAAGTACTTTGGCGGAGTTGTCTCAGCTTTCTCCTTGCAACGAACTTTGTGTTCTCGGGTAGAAACTGAGTTCTCAACTCTCGCTTCAAGTCCTCCCATATGTCCACTCGACACCGACCTTGTTGGATCTCCTCCTAACGGGTTTGTCACTAAAGTTTTGCATCCCTATTCAAATATATTGTTGCTTTTGAAACTTTTGTATCTTCAGAATCGGGCGTTGTAGCTTGAAAGTACTGTTTCATGTCAAACAAGAAATTCTCGAGCTCCTTTGCGTCCCTAGCACCTTCATAGCAATGTGGCTCAAGTGCCCTCAAGTTTTGTGGCGGCGCAACGTGGGTGTTGCTCCCTCCCGCATTTAGTGCCCTTGTGAGCACTATCATTCTGGAAGTGAGTTCCGCCACGACTTCGTGCAAATGTTGTACGGAGTCTTTGGTATCGTCCGTCGGTTGATCGACTAGGGCTTCAACCTTGTCGATTCGGGATTCAGCTTCTTCTTATAAACTCTCTACCCCAAGAAGCCTTCGTTGGCCTTGGTAAAGTTCCTCCAAGCTCGCTTCAAGAACATCCAGGCGGGTTTCCACCATTGAGTCTCTCCTTATGGCTTTTTTTCCCGGTTGGTGCTCCAGATTGTGCCTCCTCCGCTCACGGAGAGTAGCCAACTTCTCGCTCATCATGTTCGCTGTCGCGCTCCTCCTAAGCGGCTCCAACAGCATGAGAGCGAGTTTACACTTGCAGCCCACCTGCGGTTGCTTGGGGCAATGGTCCGGCTTGCCCCGTCTTGCTCGATTCGCCACGATGCTTTGCCATGGTGAGATTGTGAAGTTTCTTCGCTGCTTGCTCGAATTGCCTGCCCACTCTGATACCACAATGTCATGGACTTAGCTGAAATTTCCTAATTCGTGAGGCACCCTTGCGACAAAGTCACGGACTTAGCTAGAGTTGCCTAAGTCGTGAAGCACCCTTGTGCCAACTCCTCGGACTTAGCTGGGATTTCCTAAGTCTTGAGGTGCCCTTGCGACATATGCATCCGAAGGGTCAGCCTAGTTGCAACCTCGTACAGGTCTCGAAGGACCTGTAAAACAGAAAGTTGATTAGTTTGAAAATGAGCGATGAACAAGTCCCAACATCTCACGAAGAGGGAAGCTTTACAACCAATTTAGTGAGCACCTTGAGTTCAAGAGAGAAAGGAGAAAACAAGGACTTTAGAAGGTTGAACGAACAATTGCAAGTCCGCAAACAACTGCTCACCGAGTGTCGGGCGTGAAGGCAAGTTCTCGTCAAGTTAACGTGCGAACTTGTGAAGATTATTCAACGCCCGACACTATCCCGAAGCCCCATCTCCCCTAGTGCCACCCGGGGGGTTCTAGGGTGCTAAGATGGCTGATGTTTTGCGTGAGGTTGCAGTCTGCAGAAAACAGGTCGTGGCACGCGTAAACGAAGCCATTTCGAGGCAGTTTGGCCCGACTCAGAGAGCGGTCGCACTGCAACGTTGCGAACTGTCATTGCTTACATTTTTCAAGCAAAAACACATAAAACCAAGGCAAAACATACTGTCGTGTGCCTGTACAAGCATGCAAAAGCGACGACCGTTCATGACAACTTGGTGAAGGCATTTCTAATGTTGTCAATATTTTCATTAGTGACTTTGTTGTCCAACTTGATGGAGTGGATTGTGTTGGCTCTCCTCCTTTGTCTCACAATATGGTGAAAGTATTTTGTGTTCTTATCGACTTCTTGGAGTCATTTAGTCTTAGTTGTAGTGCTCCATTTGAGATGGATTTGTCTAGAGAGAGTTGTAAATTTGTTGTGGAGGCATCGGAGCTTAGTGTGGTCTTTCAGGGTGAGGGTAGAGTTATTCTCTTTAAGCTCAAGGGCCTTGATCTCAACCTCAGTATTAATCAAGGCCTTATTAATGTTCCCAAATCTAAATGGTCTATAAGTATTCTTAGCATGATCAGAGTGGTTGAGGGAAATAAGTAGGGGTGTGTGATCCGAAAATTTCTGGGGGAGATGTTTAACATGAGCATGCAGGAAGGAATAAAGCCAAACATCATATGCAAGAGCTATGTCTAGGCCAGTGGAGACCTGAGAGACACCGAACCTGTTAGTACACCAAGTAAAAGTTGATCCCAAAGAGTCGATGTCATTAAGATTGTAGTCCAAAAGGAAATCTCGAAAAGCAATTACAAAAGAACTAAGCATAATTTCTTTGCCATCAGACTTCTCAAAAGCCTAAGTAATACAGTTAAAATCCCCACAAATCATCTAAGGAATGTTAGAAAGTTACAAGTTAGAAAGATTATTCAAGAGAGACATATGAAGACCAGCATGAGTTCTAGCATAGACTGCCATAAGAAGCCAAGGAAGCGTACCTTGTTGTTCCACTATTAAGTGAACACATTGTTGATTCTTACATATTGGGTGCGTTCTTATTTGGTCGAATCTCCAAGCAACCAATATTCCATCTGCTTGACCTTGGGCTTGGGTGATATCCTCGTGCCATTCCTTGCCAAGCCTTCTAGTGAAGGCCACGGCCTCCCTGAGCGAAAGGTAGGTCTCCAAGAGAATGAAGATTGAGATATGGTTTGAGCCTATCAGGTGTCGGATGTGTCCTGAGGCATCCTTCTTTTGGACCCCTCTATAGTTCTACAAGAGGATATTAGGATGTTTGATCATTTGGGTTTAAGAGGGTGATCGTGGTACCTGTGACAATGGTAGACTTAGTAGTGAGATTTTAGTTGTCTACCTTCTTCTTGGATTTATATTTCAATGTAAGGAGTGAGGTGTGGGGACTTCCCTAAATCGGTGGTTTCCGCACCTTCGAACCTTGTTTTTGTGAGAGCCTCATCCATTCAGGGTCATCTTCATCGTGCAGGAAAGCACCATCGTCTTTCGTGGAACAGGATGTTTTATCATTTGGGTTTAAGAGGGTGATCGTGGTACCTGTGGCAATGGCAAACTCAGTAGTGAGATTTTAGCTGTCTACCTTCTTCTTGGATTTATATTTCAATGTAAGTAGTCAAGTGCGGGGACTTCCCTAAATCGATGGTTTCCTCACCTTCGAACCTTATTTTTGCAAGAGCCTTATCCATTCAGTGTCATCTTCATCGTGCAGGAAAGCGCCATCGTCTTTCTTGGAACAGTTCGTAGCTCAGCGGAACGCCTGCTCCACCTTGTCAATGAGGTTTCTAAAGAGATCATTTTGTGGAGGCGAAGGACCACGTGGTTAGGGGCTCTGAAAGCACTGGGGAGAAGCTTTAAAGGTGAAGCGGCCATCAGTTGAATTAGGTGGGTGGATTAGAAAAATATAGGGGGGAGTATTGAAGGGATTAACTAGGAGGATTTGAGGGATTAGAGGGGTGGCCAGCCCTTTTTGGAAAGGGAGGGAAGGTGGATAGGGTTTCTTTGGGCGTTCGGTTATGTGGCTAGGGGAGCGGAGGGAGGGAGGGAGGTTTGACGGGTTAGGGTGGCTGGGCAAAGCTCTGACCGAGGAATATGGTTAGGATTCACTCCTTCAATTTATGCATGTTATATGTTAAAGATTTAAAACCATGTTTTGGTATCATGCATATCTAAGAAATATTGATGTGACAAATTGAATAAGTTGAAAATGAATGATGATTTTTCTCTTGAATATAACTTGTGATATTTTTTATATAAATCATCATTTTGATTTCTCGACATTCGATACATGAGATTTTATTATAAATCAAAATTTCTCATTAATCAATCTTCTACGATTTTACTTGATATTCTCTTGAGAGGAGATTTTCTAAATGAATCATGATTTTTCTTGATTTTTCTTTTAAAACAAGATCTCTTCTTTGTACTCCTATGATTTTTCTTGATATTTTATTTAAAGAAGATATTTACTATATGAATCATGTCTTTTGGTATTCAAATGATTTTATCCTTCATGACATGATTTCTTTGTATTTATGGCTTGCATGGCTTGAAATGTTTTGGTATAATGCATGCAATGATGAAATATTCATAAAGTTAAAATGATGTATGCAATACTTATGATAATGATGTACATGATGTATTTATTGCATATGATGTGTATCATGAATGCTTTAAATGATGAATGTTTGGTATCATGATCAACATGTTGATAAATGCTTAAAAATTTTAATGTTTGAGTATCATGTATGATATGCTTATTAATGATGATTGATTTATTTTTCGGTATCGTGCATGAAAAATAAGGTTATTGAAATTGTATATATTTTAATTTGAATATATAATGATGCACAAATAAGAATGATACTTACCTTTGTCATAATATGAAAATTGATATAAGGGTCTTCCCTTCTTTTTGACAATGACAAAGGGGGAGCAAGAATTTCTAAAGTGGACATCATGAAAAGAGGCAAAACTAACTAGCTTGCATAATTCAAGATGAAAGCAAAAATTACACTTCTCAAAAGAGAAGATGCAAATGTAACATTTGTCAAATTGTTTGCTTACCTCATGTAAAACATTATCTCTTGCTAGTTTGGAATTTTTGCTAGCTTGTATGTTGCAAAACTTGATCACTTTTTCAAACATTTTGCTAGCTTACACTTTGCAAAGAAAGCAAAAATGGCACTTCTAGAAGAAAGAGCTTGTTATTTTGAACATCACAAGCTTGCCTATCTCAAGAAGCAAAACTTGCAACTTGCACATTGCAATAGGAAGCAAGAATTATGAGCTTACACAAGAAAGTTATCTTGCATTTGCTTTCGAAATTTTTGCTAGCTTGTATATTGTGAAACTTACATATCGTAAAAATTGCTAGCTTGTAGTCTAAAGAGAAGCAAAAAGTTGCTATCTCAAAAGAAGCAAATGTGCTATCTTGCCTATCTTAAGAGGCAAAAATGCTAACTTGCACATCTAGCAAAACTTGACAAATTTACATATTTCAAGAAGCAAGAGTTGCTTTCTTGAACATCTCAAATATTGCGAGCTTGCATGATGTAGAACTTGCTATCTTGAACATTACCAAAAGTGCTATCTTGTATGCTGTAAAACTTGCATATCTAAAACTTGATAGCTTGAATGTCCTAAGCATGATGCAATACTTGCTAAATTTTCTAGCTTCAAAACTGCATGATGATAAAACTTGATATTATGTTTTTTATGCAATGAGTTGAACTTATATTAAAAACACAAAGAATAGTTGTACTTCTCCTTTTTGTTGATGACAAAGGGGGAGAAGTATGTTGATGACATGATATGCATAAGTTTATGCATATGTTCATGATGATGTGTTGCAAGTATTCATGATGAATATTGCAATGACTTGAATTCAGTTTGAATTCAAGGTTCTATCAATATGGCATATTGATAGGGGGAGTTTGTTTAAACTCCCGGAGTTAAGGTTAACTCCGTCATCAAGTGGTTGTCATCATCAAAAAGGGGGAGATTGTTGAATCTCGTATTTTGATGATGAAACCACTTGATATGTGTTTATGATTTAAACTGCATTTTGAGCAATGCAGGTCTACTCGATCAGGTTTAGACAGTTGACGCAGGAGGAATTGACGTTGCGCCGGAAGAGATCACGTCAGGATATTGGATGGCTGAATGCTTCGAACGTCAGGCATCGGGCCAAGGAGAGCGAAATTGCGCCAAGGATATCGAGGTTGCGGAGGTCAACCGCCGATTGGGCAACAAGCCGCAAGAGAGGACGATGCACCGAAGAATCGGACGAAGCGCCAACCAATGACGTGCCGGGCAACAGACTGTCAATTCGCGTTGTAATAATTGTCTAGATCGGAGTTGAGTTTTGGTTTGTGTGTGCAGGATTAACTACGATAACGATGAAGACATAAAGCGAAACAAAGTGCTGGAGTCGAGCGTGAAGGATTTATTGGGAGTTCGAGAGTTCGACGGAAGTCCGAAGGTTCGTCGGGAATGTTGCCGGAACTAGCCGAGAATGAGTAGGGAGCTTGCCGAAGGGTTTTTCGGAAGCTCGCCGGAAGGTTCGTTGGAAGTTCGCGGAACTCACCGAGAAAGATCGGAGCTTGCCGAAGAAGCTCGTTGGAACTCGCCAAGATCAAATCGTGAAGTCTAGGAGCTTGCCGGGAGTCCGCAGAATGGTTTTCGAGAGTTTATCGGAAGTTCGCCGGAAGAAGTCTTGACTTACGGACTTTGTAATAGCTTAGAAAATGTCTTTAAATTCGTAGTTAGCACGTTAATTAGGGTTAGGATTAGGTGTTAATCCTATAACTCAAGTAGGGGCCAATTGGGCCCGAGTTTGGACTGGTTTGGGCCAAGTTTGGAGCCCAACCAGTGAGCTGATTTGGCTTAGGCGGTGGCACCGCCCAGCACCCGAGAGCTGGGCGGTGACACCTCCTGGGCTGGGCGGTTGCATCGTCCAGCACCCGAGCGCTGGGCGGTGGCACTGCCAGCATCGGGAACATAAGAGAATTCAAATTTTTGGAGCCCAAATTTGAATCCTCTTGAGGCCTATAAATACCTCTCAAGTCTCAGCTGAGAACACAACTTTTTGAGCAGCAATTGTTTGAGAGAAAGGTCTTAGAAAAGTCTTTGCTAGTCTTGTTTTCAATTTTGTTAGTGTTCACCTCCTTCTTTCTTGCTGAAAATCTGTAAGAGAGTGAACCGCTTGTAAAAAGTTGTAAGAGGGGTATTTGCCCTTCCATTTCAAGAGATTTGCTAGTGGAAGGTGGGAGCCTCATCGAAGAGGGGCCTCACAAGTGGATGTAGGTCATTTGACCTAACCACTGTAAAATCGGCGTGATCTCTGGTTTGCATTTACTTATTGTCATTTACATTACTGCAAACCATTTGTACTTTAATGCTCTACTTCTTTGTCTCCGTCTTACTTATCTCTTCAAGTTAAAACGCAATCGAAACGGTTTCAAACGAAAACGTTACTTTTATCGTACGAAGTTTCCGAAAGTGTTTAAATCGTCAAAAGTTTATCACACTTTACCGCTGCACTAATTCACCCCCCCCCTCTTAGTGCCGCTCCGATCCTAACAGGGAGGGGTGGTGCAGACGAAGAGGTTGATGCAGCTGAGGTTTATGGTTTCGAGGGCAGCACTGACGAGGTGATGTGGGGTTTCACGTGGGTGGGATGCCTTGTGCTGCTTGTGTCCTTTGAAGAGGACGCTTTAGCCAGTGTAGTCTCGGGATGGAGGGGGAAGTATTAAATGCGGCAAGTTTAGGTATGGGGGAGTGTGAGCTGGCCTGGTCGACTCTAAGCGTGTTGAGATTTGGGTGTTGTAGAATGTAGTTGTGGTTTCGGGTACTGGGCCCTTGTTAAGCCCTCATCCATGAGATCTGGATTAGGAGCGGGATTAGAGGCCTTGTTGTAATGGGCAGTGGGTGCATGACCGTTGTGAGAGGGATGATTGCTGTTACAGGTCCTTTTGATTTTGATCTGAGGCCCGTACATCTCCTCAGAGGCCTCGGTGTCAACCTGAACAAAACGTTCTTCTTTGTTGCTGACCAACAGTTCACGAAAGCCCTGCCTGCCGGAGCCCTCCTTGCCCGTCGGGGTTGGTTGCTCCGACGGCTTGCTGCAGCCATACTGATTGACATTATTGGCCCACCACACCACCGGAAGAACAGAAATTTGGTAGTTTTTCGTAGGCGATAGTTTGGAAGAAGTTGGTATCCTCTGTTCTAACCCAGATGCCCTTAGGTAATGGCTATGAGTAATCAAGCATAATGCAGACGCGAGTATACCTTCCTCATGCACTCGAGGCTGTCATTGCATCTACCTTTAGCGGGTTTCCTATGCAGGTGACGACTCGGAATAGGATTATGGGGAACATCAGCTCGATGGGGAGTCCTGGTAGTTGGATCCATGTAGATGCTGTCATCATTGTCTCCGTGAGTGGCTGGAAGTTTTCACGCTAAGGAAAGAGGTTTAACGCCACTCCCCGTAGAAACTAGGGACCTCTTGTTAGCGTGTTCATCATGTCTTGCTCGTTCTGGAAGTGGAAGCACAAGTACCCACAGGTGAGGTCGATGATCTGGAGTGTTGATTGTAGCTTCCAGAGGGAAGGGGGCTTTGCTCTAAGAACCTCCAAGGGTGGGGCTTTCCCAAAGAATTTCCCATATAAACAGAGCTTCAAGTTGTGCACCTCCATTGGATCTAAGATCTAACATGCCTAGAATGTTTCTGGATCTTCGCTATCTTTGCAACCAAGTCTGCATCGAATTGCCATGGGTCTACAAAGGATGTTTGTCAGAAAAGACTAGCCCAGAAAGAGGGAGGGGTTTTGGAGACTGGGGGAGAACTCTGGTTGGGGGCAGGGTTCTTTTCAGTGGAGTTTTCCTGATTCAGCGGCTTAGAGGGAGGTGTTGCCTCAGAGGTTTGTGTAGCAGCGGGGGAAGAAAGGGGGATCGGGGGGCCTGTCCGCCTCTGCAGGTGGAGACTCAGCTAGGGGAGGGGAAGCAGAGCACATGCTCTCCAGCACTCAGGTCCTAAGTCTTTATGCAGCTTCCTCACTACAGTATCTTGTCCTTGTGAAGTGATTCCTTAGCTTAGGCTCTTTAACAATAGCATGGCATTGATAACCATTCATCGGTACGTGTTATCTGAATTTCTTTGCTTCAATGAGTTATGTTGTTCTAGTGATGAGTTATTTTGGCTTGCTATCTGTATTTTTTCCTTCTTCTGAGTTATATATTCTTTTTTTATACATGGAGATGTTTTTTGGACTTTGACATTTAGTGATGATATTCTAAATGTAAGTAATTGTTTCCAGATTTGCTGAATTTAAGCTCCTGCGATGGGAAAATTTATATTTTTGAACCCCAGTTGATTCCTTGCCAAGACTGTTTCTATTGAAAATTTTATGTTGTGCTGTATGAATTTGTATGTAACATGAATAAAATATCTTTTTATTTTTTGATTGATTTACTGTCTAAAAAGATGCTCTCAATTCAAATAAGACCTGGTTAGTCTATGGCAACCTTTTAAGTAATATTTTATCTGCAGCAATAATATAATTTTAGTTGGCAATGCCATCCATTTGTGCCTGATTACTGGACAACAGAAATATGCTAATTTTGTGCCACCTTTTTATGCATTTGATTTTATTGTCTTTTTCTAGCCAATCCCCGATATGCTTTATGCAGTTAGTCTAGTATCATATCTTCGTTCCAGTGCTTATGATAAGAACTTGTTTGTTGCTCCTGATCCTGTCAATCATGCTTCACAGCTAACAGCTTGGAAGTGGATGCAGTCTTTGTGTACACAGAGACAGGTCACATGGCTTCTCTTCTTTCACGGTGCCACCCTGATTGCCCGATCTTTGCATTTACATCCTCAACATCTTTGAGGCGACACCTGAACCTTCAATGGGGTCTCATACCCTTCCGTCTTAGTTTCTCCGATGACATGGAGAGCAACCTCAACCGCACATTTTCTTTGCTCAAGGCAAGAGGAATGATCCAGCCTGGTGACCTGGTCATCGCACTGTCCGACATGTTGCAATCTATTCAGGTGATGCATGTACCATGAGGCAGATTTTATCGAATGCTAATAAGTTGTCTGATCCTATCGGCAAGCTTGGGAGAGGTAGTTGGATGCTTTGCTCCACAGTATTTGTTGGTTCTTTCATCGGTGGCTATCCCAATTGATTTATCCTTCATAAATCTGGGTACTATCATCTGCTGCTATTTTTTGTATTTCTTAAAATATCTAAAACATGTAGAACTATCCTTACATCGTTAAACAACTATGATGGTCAACCCTAATGGCTAAAGCACTTATTTTTCAGCATGCTGTTGCTCGAACCATTGAACAGATTTTGGGATTTTCGGATAATGGATCTGTAGGAGTCTCCAAGCCATGTCTCTTGTTTCACTTCTGTCATTCACTGTGATCTGCAAGCCCTGCTATGTAATCTTCTTACTCATGATAAAGATTGCGTGAGAAATGTCAAATCTGTTCATCCTCTTTATATCTCAATACGTTGGACAATGGTGGATGATATGATGATTGGGAAAACTGCTTGAAGTTTTTTAAATGAATTTGTTACTTAGAATTATCCTTCTTCATGTACTTAACGTAACTGATCACTCCTGCTGGGTTAATGTGTGATCACTCCTGCTGGGTTAATGTGAGTGAATGCTTCTCAGCGTTATCCTCGTTTGGAAGAACAAAGAAGACAGAGAACATCTGTAAGTCTTTTATTATTCTTTTACCATTCAAAAACGAGGTCTTGCATATATGTGTGTATATATGCCTTCGAATACTTTTAACTCTGTCATCTGTCACTTACAGATTCATCATGACAGTAAAGGGACCAAAAACCACGCCATAGGATCTCGCAACCTAAACACCACCGACTCCCAACCGCCACCGCTTGCAGCAGTAACACGCGTCCTACTTAACCTGTTGCACACGTGTGTTCGTCTCCGCCCGTCCACCGTCGCTGCCATGCATGGCTATACCAGTTTGCTCGCGTGCATGATTCGACGAGTGCCTCTTCTTTGACGTCACTCACCAAAAGGGTAGCAAACGTTGCCCGTCTCCTCTCCTCTGTACTACTTGGCCGCTACAAAGAGATCTCGTCCTCCGCCCTTTTCTTCCGCCTTCCGCGGCTTCTCGCCAGCGTTGCACTGCGGAGAGCTGCGTTCGTCGGGCACCGACGGACGGGCAGCAGCAGGTCGACCCTTCACAAAAATCGACGCCCCGGCCGCCGGTGCCACCTCGTGCGGCACCGATCCCTGGGCCCGACCCTTCGCCCGACTACGCGGGCCCGCCGCCGCCGGTGATTCTGCCTCGAGACGACGTCGTCAACCCCGAGGATAACCTGCCGTTGCGGGGACAAACTTTGGTAGCGGAGTTCTAGCTTTTCTGTTGTCTTCTATGGAGCCAACACAGAGGATGGAAAAGATCTGCAATTGTTCATGCTGTGGCTTGTAAGAAACTGCAATTAGTTCTGCAACGAGGATTCTAATCTTGTTCGTGAGGTGATTACAGTGTAATTTAGGAGCATTCCTAATGTTTGATCTGTGGAGAACTTCATAAAGAACTTTCATGCTTAATTATAGTTTATATATTATAAATAATAATAATAATAATAATAATAATGATGTGAATCAGCAATCATTTGATTGAAAATGATTGCACTTATAATGTGTGGGAGATGGAGATTAAGAGAGGATTTGAGGATAATTTAAAGAGTTATAAACTGTATTTAATTGTTTAAGTTGTGTATTGGTGTCTAAACTGATCTCCGATGTTTGATTTATTCATATAATAACTATGTTTTTATTTAAGCTAATTTTATAAGGGTAGGCGTGGAGATTTCGGGTTGAAGAGGAATATATTCGTCATTTTGCGTAAAAGAAATGTATTGGTACGTTCCACAGCTTACGGTGAAGTCCTGCGTTTCTTCAATCGCCGCCCCTTTCCTTCGTCCTCGATCCCCCCTTCGGTTCTCCCTCCACTACCGCCCGCCGCCGCAGAAACGGAAGGCGGCGGCATGACGTCCCCCTCCGCCGCCACCCTGTCGCCTCTCCGCCGGAAGGACGGCGGCGGCGGTATCGGCGAAAGCCGCGACGAGGAGGAGGCCTCTCGGCGCCCGCTGGAGCCCGAAAGTGTCGGCATCGAGATGCCCGAATCCGACCGCAGGATCGGTGGGTTTGTTTCTTTGGCCGATTCCCTTCTCTGTTCCCGACCTGTCGGTGGCGATCCCACTAACCTTCGGTCAAACCCGCTGATTCCCCCTGTCCCAACATCTCGAATATTTATTTTCTGTAAATTTCTTTGATTAATTTCACCTCGGTAGTCCGAATCTTTCTGATTGTGGTGTCTGAACTCAATTTGGGTGAAACCATTTACAAAGAGTTAAATCGCCCACCGGTTACGTAACAAATATACAAAAGTAGGTCTTTTTCTTTGCTCCAGGCAAAATCTTTCTAGTAATTGTACCTATGATGGGGAGCACATCGGGTTTTATCTGAGAAGTATCATCTGTGATTAGTTGTCATATTTTTGTCTCTCTGGGCAGATAATTCTTAACTGTTTTCAAATAGTTAATAACTTCTGTCTTCTCTGAAATGAACATGATGGAGTGATACATTTATTAGGATGACAGGTGATTTATGAATTTAACTTGGGTACTGATCCTGAGCTTCAGTTTGACATTATAGTCCTATGAGCTATAGTCATTTTTAAATGCTGAATGCTGAATGCCTTTCAGTTTGACATTATGTTATTCTTAAGCTTCTTATGGTCAAAACTATCCATGGTAAAAAAACGATGTGCTTATTGTAGGTACTTCCGGATCAAGGAATCAGCTACTTTCTGGTGATGCTACAGGAGGAGCATATTTCTCCAATATAAATCTTATCCAGAGGAACAAGTCCAAGATTAGCAGCTTAACATGTTTTGGAGTGGATATGACCCCCGAAAACTTTGCAGTTGCAATAGTGTATTTTGTGCAAGGAGTTTTAGGCCTTGCCAGGCTTGCTGTGAACTTTTACTTGAAGGACGATCTTCATCTTGACCCAGCAGAGGTCAGTCACCTTCTTTTTTAAAAAAAATGTAATATATGTTGGTTCCAAATTCAAGTTTGGGTAGCATTCCTGTTTTCCTTCTCCTGTTTTCTTGGTTAATAGTTTATAATATAATTATCATTGTACATTTCCTTTCCATCTTGTGATTAGCAGATGTTGCTTAATTTAAATTTATGACTGATAACATGATATCCTACTTGGAAAGTAATCTTCACATAAACATTGACTCTTTTTTCCATCTGATTTAGACAGCGGTTGTGACAGGTCTGTCTTCTTTGCCATGGTTGATCAAACCTGTTTATGGTTTTATCAGGTTTGCGCATCTGTAGTATTCCTTTATCATCTTTTGCAATATGGTTGCTTAAATATTCATCTAATGGCAGTGACTCGTTCCCACTTTTTGGCTACCGAAGGAGATCATATCTTTTTCTGTCTGGGCTTCTTGGAGCACTTTCATGGAGCTTAATGGCTATGTTTGTCAACAGCAAATATAGTGCTGGACTTTGTATTCTTCTTGGATCTCTTTCAGTTGCCTTTTCTGATGTTGTAAGTGTTATAATTACTTTGGCACACTTAATCTATGAGTTGATCTCTTCTATTTACTATGCAAATTGATGTCAAGATGTATTAAAAAAAATTATATTTATCTAGTTAATGAAACCTGCCATCCTGATAAGCTCTCCTAATTATTCTTTTTCATGCTTAGATGAGTGCTTTTGAAGTCTGAGACATGTATTATAGGTTGTTGATTCAATGGTTGTTGAAAGGGCTCGTGGTGAATCACAGAGCACATCAGGATCCCTTCAGTCTTTATGTTGGGGATCTTCAGCCTTTGGGGGGATTGTGAGTGCATATTTTAGTGGTTCACTTGTGAACAAATATGGTGTGAGGTTTGTTACAGCATCTGGAGTCTTGTCCTCTATATTAAAATTTTTGTAATTCTTTCTAATTTATCATCGTCGTGTATTGCAGATATGTTTTTGGCATTACTGCTTTTCTTCCATTGATGACATCAGCAGTTGCTATTCTTGTAAAAGAACATGCTTCGAATGCTACCAGAGGACATAATCTCTCAAGCACCAGTTCAGGCTTTCTAAAGAGCTCCAAGCAAAGTATTTTCCAGTTGTGGGCTGCCATTAAGCAGCCTGACATCTTTTTGCCGACATTATTCATTTTCCTGTGGCAGGCAACACCACATTCAGAGTCTGCCATGTTCTTCTTTATGTAGGTTTAAGAACATACACATTGCATTTCTGACTGATTTACACTAATTTCTTTCCATTTCATTTGAGATATGGTGCCTCTCATTTTATACTTTCTGATTAGGCATTTCTTGCAATAGTCTTATCTTGGGAAAGTCGCATTAAGTTCTTCATTACCATGATTTTTTTTCTTGTTCGATTGTGATTGCATAAAACTCACAACAAAAGGTAAGGATGTATGAATTGATCCATGTCCATTTTATGGCCATATATTATAAACATAAAACTGCTAAAAATAAGTATTTATTGTTGTTGGGATAGTGGGTGAGATGTAATAGTTGTGATTGAAATTTTTATTGACACTTACACCCGAAAATATGTCTATCTTTGGCCACACTGCCACAATTTTGTTGAACTTTTTAAAATGATCTGATTGCAAGTTGGATTCTTTGATCATTAATGTGGTTTTACTTGATTAGATGGGTAGAAGTTCTGAGTCTTTTCAGGATTCTCTTTATTTGAGCTTTAAGCCTAGAATTGCTTTAATAAGTATCCATTACATCTCCTTTGTGATAAAATGCCCTTACTGAACTTTTCTTTTTTGGGTAACCCCTGGATATCTAATCTGACAACCCAATTGCTTCTGTTTTGTAAAAATATTTCAGAAAACAAATATTTCAGAAAAATATTTCAGAAAATATATCTATCTTTGGCCACACTGCCACAATTCTGTTGAACTTTTTAAAATGATCTGATTGCAAGTTGGATTCTTTGATCATTAATGTGGTTTTACTTGATTAGATGGGTAGAAGTTCGGAGTCTTTTCAGGATTCTCTTTATTTGAGCTTTAAGCCTAGAATTGCTTTAATAAGTATCCATTACATCTACTTTGTGATAAAATGCCCTTACTGAATCTTTCTTTTTTGGGTAACCCCTGGATATCTAATCTGACAACCCAATTGCTTCTGTTTTGTAAAAATATTTCAGAAAACAAATGCTTGATCGTAAAAAAAAACCGAATTTTAATGTATTTCTATCCCCCAGACCATGTCAAACTTTAGAAAAACATATATAAAGCTCATGCCTCTTACAATTGTACATTACATATCAGAAGTATTAATTTATAAGGAAGTTTATGGCTTTGAGGATTATCTTTACGTCACATTTCAATATTTCAGCAAGCCACTTTAGATTCAAATATTATTACAGAGAAGTGTGAATCTGTAATTCAAAATTGATATGTAAACAAATTTGGATTTCCTACATTTTTCAACTAAAAAGACGATCAAATGCATAAGACTCTTGCTACTGCTGGATATAGGGAGGTCCAATTTATGCGGTCTTACCCTTTTAAGCAAAGAGGTTGTTTTCATGACCTGAACTTTGATCATTTTGTTAGGACTCTAGCTAGGAGAGTCCTAATTGAGAGGGACATTCATGTAAAACCGACCTAAGCCGACCCCTATTAAAGAGGTGAAGAGGTCGGCTAGGGTTAGGAGGTTGTTTCTTAGAGAAGAATAAGGAGTTGTAAAGGAATAGGAGTCCTATTAGGAGTTAGGGTTTAGAAGCCCTATAAATAGTCATGTATTCCTCCTCTTTTGATAAGCAATAGATGAATATTTTCTGCAGCCTTTGAGCAGCAACTTGGAGGGAAGAACCCCTATAGAGTTCCAAGGAGGTCGATCCCTTAAAGAGATCAACCCTAAGTTTAGAATCTGCGAGGGTTCTAACATCTGGTATCAGTGCAGCGTTCTTGGCGTCTCGCTGCCTTTCCACAACCATCCATCAACCCTCCACAACCGCCCAAAGCAATTCCCACAATTGCTTAAGAGATCGTTGCCAAATTTCGCCGTCATCTCCACCACCACGGATCATTCTTTGATCTCCTCGTGAATTGCAACAGGTTCTGGTTTTCTACCTTACTACTGTTGCAATTTAGTTATTCTTATTTGAAAATCCCAAAAAAATTATTCCTATATTGCTGCATAAACTTTTCGTCATAAAGTTTTCATCTCTACGACGAAAGATACATTGCAGAATTCCAACCGTATAGCACCGTCTGTTTGATCTTGCTACTGTATTTTTTCTATCCAAATCTCTACGAAATTTTTATGACATCTTTGACATTTCCTAACAGCAGATTTCTTTTGGTTTTGTCAAAAAATTCTCAATATAAACCATTGATATTTTACGTCTAATCTGCTATACTTGAAAATCTGCACTGTAAAATTTCAGCCGCATAGCACTATTTGTTTGATATTGATACAATGTTGTTTCTATCCAAATCTCTACAAAATTTTTATAATAGCTTTGACACTTCCTAACAGTGGAATTCCTTTTAGTTTCATCAAAAAATTCTCAATATAAACCACTGATCTTTTACGTCCAATCTGCTATACTTAAAAATCTGTGTTGCAGAAAATTTCAGTCGCATATTGTTGCATTAACCCATCTATTTGCAATCTTTTTTGAATGAAATTTCTTATACACTTCATAGATCATCTTGGCTTCCATCTAAGATTGATCTATTAAGAAATTCATCTCTAAAAACGATTTTGTGTTGCTCCAAATTTTCGTCGTAACCCGCTGAAATTTCTCGACGAGAATTCTGCAATCGCAACTTGCACCAATTTCATTGCTGTTATACTACCGAAATTTTCTTGATTAAATTAGATATCCTTGCTGCCATATAAACTATGATTTTGTTATCAATTCCATCCTCAATTCTCTCAAGTTTTTGGTGGAAATTACGTCGAGAAACCGTTGTTTCTTTGACGACAATTCTACTCTTACAAGACAGCACATACTTGCTGCAACTTCCACTTATTTCTATCAAACCTTTACTACCATCTACCACAGATCCAAAACTTTCATCTACAGCCCTAAAACTCTACTAAACCACACCCTCAAACTGCACCCAAAATAGCCACAAAACAAGCCTAAACCGTAGCCTACATCCACCAATCTACCAACCCTTTCGACCATCACGTCTCTCAACCAATACATGCCTTTAACTCGACAACAAAAGAGAGATCTTAACATCACAGATTTGGCAGCATATACTATGGCATCTGAGGAGGTAATCAATGCTAAATTCAAAGCCTTCGAGGCGCGAATGGAGGATAAGATTCGGACGCTCTTTATCGAACTCAGATTGGGCCGACCACTAAGCCCGAAGAAATCACATCAAGGAGAGAGCTTTGCCCAATCGCACCAAGCCCAAAGATATGACTTCCAAGAGAGGGGAAGCTCTATGACCAACCCCAACTATCCATGCATGAGAGTGGACTTCCCTAGATGGAAAGAAGGAGACCCGATTGGTTGGATCTCGCGCGCGGAGCGATATTTTCGGTACTATAAAACCGCGGATGCATCTATGGTTAAAATTGCAGTTATACATCTTGAAGGGGATGCTATACAGTGGTTTGACTGGTTTGAACATACTTATGGAGTCCTTTCATGGCAACAATTCAAAGAAGGACTATTGATCCGCTTTAAACCAACCGATTACGAGAATATTGACGGACAACTAGCAAAGATCCGACAAACCTCTACCATTCAGGAGTACCAAACCATCTTTGAAAGATTATCTAATCAAACTCGTGATTGGTCTCAAAAACAGCTATTGAGGACCTTCATTGAGGGCTTGAAGCCGAAGATCCGATGAGAAGTTAAAGCGTGACAACCATATACGCTTATGGCAACCATCTCTTTTGCATGACATCAAGAGGAGCAATTGAACCATGAAGCTCGGAGGACTAGGGTCACTCCTCAACTAGTAATATTGAAGCCCTCAGCCCCCCTTACTATCGACCAAGTCCCTACACTAAAGAGGTTAACAAGAGAAGAGCTTCGGGAGCGATATGCGAAGGGGTTATGTTGGCATTGTGACGAGCCGTGGAGCCGTGAGCATCGCTGTAGTAAAGGGAGACTTATTATGATTGAACCAATAGAAGAAGAGGTCATTGAACATCCAGAAGAGAGCCTTGAACATGAAGAAGAAGATACAGAAGAAGAGTCATAACCGACCGAAGTTACGGTACATACACTAGCCGGCTACTCAAACCCGCAAACGATCAAAGTTGGAGGCATTCTCAAACAACAACCGATCATTGTTCTCATCGACACGGGCAGTACTAATAACTTTCTAAACATTAAGGTTACTATCCAGATGGCCTTACCTATCGAGAATTGCAACAGGTTTGATGTTAAGGTTGCCGATGGATGGATTTTGAAGTATGATCATAGGCGCCCGCAAGTGAAACTGTTGCTGATCATGAGGCCTTACCAAGAGATAATTGCATATTTCTTCCTTCTCCCTCTTGATGATTATGAGGCCATACTCATAATTAAATGGTTGACGACATTAGGTGATATTTCTTGAAATTTTATGCAACTAATTATGAAATTTTACAGTAAGGAGAAACAGGTGATACTGAACGGGAAACGTGGGGGCGACGTAACGACGATTTGCACACAACAAATGGAGAAGGTTTTGCATAAAGCATGCAGCAGATTTTTGGTACAACTTGAGTAGCAAACTAAGGGAGAGCCAATAGAATTTGAAGATCCAAACCTACTTCCTTTGCTTGCTGAATTTTCAGATATATTTGACGAACCGTATAACCTACCTCTTACCCATCGGCATGATCATTATATAACGATTCTTTCAGGCAAACCTCCAGTAAATACTTGGCCATATCAATATCTACATCTCCAGAAGGATGAAATAGAAAGGATTGTAAAAGAGATGCTCGAAACAGGAGTTATTCGGCCAAGTTGCAACCTTTACTCTTCACTAGTGCTACTTGTACGCAAGAAGGACGGAACATGGCGAATATGCGTTGATTACCGAGCTCTCAATGGCATAACCATCAAGGACAAATACCTTATTCCAATAGCAGATGAATTGCTAGATGAAAGGGAGCACAAATCTTCACAAAATTGGACCTTTGATCCGGGTATCATCAAATATGAGTATGCGAAGAAGACATACCGAAAATCACCTTTTGAACACACAACAACCACTACGAATTTTTGCTTTCTTCAACAGAAGGTGGAATATCTTGGACATATCATATCAGAGGAAGGTGTGACAGTGGACCCCTTCAAAATTGAAGCAATGCAAAACTGGCCTACCCCGAGGAACATAAAATTGCTATATGGCTTTCTGGGTTTAACAGGCTACTATCGTAAGTTCGTGAAAAACTATGAAAAGATCAATGCACCACTTACTTTCTTACTGGAAAAAGATGTCTTCCAATGGTTAGACAGAGCCTCCGCTGCCTTCGACAAACTTAAGGCAGCCATGACGATGACGCCGGTGCTAACACTACCAGATTTCATTCGACCCTTCATTATTGAGGTCGACGCATCTAGAGTCGGAATTGGAGCCATTCTTATGCAAGATGGTCGACCACTCGCATACACTAGTAAGACATTATCTCCCTCCCATCAAAATAAGTCAATATATGATAAGGAGATGCTCTCCATTGTGCGCGCAACAACGAGGTGGAGACCCTACTTGATTGGTCGACGATTTCAAATTAAAAACCGACCATAAAAGCCTCAAGTACTTTTTGGAGCGAAAGATATCATCCCCTGAGCAGCAAAAATGGGTAACAAAACTTCTTGGATTTGATTATGAAATAACTTACAAAAAGGGGAAAGAGAATATTCTTACAGATGCGCTTTCGCAGCTACCCGAGCAAGCTCAAGTTTCGGCCGTTTTACTTCCGACCAACGACTTCCTTGAGGATATTAAGAAGGAATGACAAGAAGATTCAGAGATTAGGTACTAAATTGAAAAGGAGTACGACATATTACCCACAAATCGATGGCCAGACAGAAGTTGTAAATAGGTGCTTGGAGACAGCCCAAAGCCACCCGTTAAATATGACTATCCAAGGAGAACTCCAGACCCAGCCAAGTACCATTATTGATCGACGGATCGTAACTCGACGACGATGACCCACTACTAAAGTGCTAATACAGTGGGTGAACCTACCAACAGAAGATGCCACTTAGGAGAACTATGACGACTTGAAGATCAAATTCCCAAAATTTATGAATCGTCAGCCTCGAGGACAAGGCTAATTTGAAGAGGGCGGGTCTGTTAGGACTCTAGCTAGGAGAGTCCTAATTGAGAGGGACATTCATATAAAACCTACCTAAGCCGACCTCTATTTAAGAGGTGAAGAGGCCGGCTAGGGTTAGGAGGTTGTTTCTTAGAGAAGAATAAGGAGTTGTAAAGGAATAGGAGTCTTGAGTAGGAGTCCTATTAGGAGTTGGTTAGAAGTAGGAGTCTTAAGTAGGAGTCCTATTAGGAGTTAGGGTTTAGAAGCCCTATAAATAGTCATGTATTCCTCCTCTTTTGATAAGCAATAGATGAATATTTTCTGCAGCCTTTGAGCAGCAACTTGGAGGGAGGAATCCCTATAGAGTTCCAAGGAGGCCGATCCCCTAAAGAGATCAACTTCAAGTTTAGAATCTGCAAGGGTTCTAACACATTTAAATTGTAAATGAATTATTTTACTGGGAATTTCTTGTGATAGATTTTTTTGACAGCAAAACGCAATAACGGATAACACTATTAATTTATGCTTGTTATGGATTCAAAATGAGACTCGTAATTGTTTCATGTCACTGGAATCAAAAGTCTATACTCTCAATATGCAAGAAATGTAGGATGAATTTCTTGAATTTAACAAAACAAGTGAAATGGAAATTGCTTTAGCTTTCTCACATGGGTATCCTTAGATTTGACTACTAGGTTCATTTGCACTTAGTTGGCATTTGTTGGTGGAGAATGAGTGTTATAAAATATTTATCCATTTGTTTCAACTTTCAACTTAGTTTGAAGCTGACTTCTAAATATATATGAGAACATAGTTTTTTTTTTTCCTATCCCATTTTGTCCAAGTTTTTTGATATATTTGTTTGATTAGATTTTGTGTTACCTAGGAAAAACGGCAACCTAGTGCACTAGGCTCCCACTAATGTGAAGTTTAGGAAGGGTCAATATACATGCACCCTAATTTAAATATTGGTCATATGGGTGTCCCTTTCTATGACGCTAAACCATGGTTTGCAATATCATACCGTACCGTTTTGTCACGGACAAACTTCTAAACAAGATGTTTGATGTAATGCTCATGTATGTCCGTGTCTTTTGGCATGTTCATGCCTTGTACAACATGTAGAGGGGCGGCCGAAGGCTTAATAGTCCCATTTTAGTTGGGTTGGTGGCCTCTTTAGGCTTGTAAATAAAGGTTGTGTCATGTTGACACGTACGAGAGATTCTCGATCTGTAATGGACCATTTTACTCTTTGTTGTGCCACTGTTCAGAGCTTGTAAAGTTTGTTTGTAATTTGCATTGTCTATGAAGTGTTTTTCGGAGATGTTTGCTTATGGATCCCGATTGAGGCATTCTCTCTAACCCGTTCTCTCTTTTGGTGGTCCTAAGGGACAATGGGAGGCTTCGGGGAGGCTGACCTTTGCGGACGGACACGCAAGGGTGCCACATGACTTAGGCAAAACCAGCTAAGTCCGTGACAGATGGTATCAAAGCGGGACAAGCACTCATAGAAACACTTGGCATGCAAACGTGGGGGACCTAGCGGGACTGCGTTGAGGGCAGTTAGCACACGCGCGACCGTTTGGGGGAAAACGGGCATGAAGATGTAGGGAAAAGGAGTCGCTCAGAGGAGCGGACATTCGAGATTGGCATTCAGAGGAATGGCCAACCCTTCGCGCAAGAGGCACCACGAGAACAGGCAAGCTTGGAAGAATGTGGAGCGCACAAAGGTTGGGATGGCTGAGTTTGAGCTACGGCTCAACGTTGACAACTATACTTGATGGTGCTTAAGCCAAGCGAGGCGCTTGGTAAAGGACGAGACCATCCAAGGTGGAATGAGTTGCTCAACGACCAAAAGAGTTATGCAAAGCTCACAGAGGTGAGGGGAATTGCTAACTCGAAGAATTTGGTACTCATGCATGGGCTTGTATGCGAACGATGGAATGTTCGCGACCATCCCAAGGCGACCGAAACTCGGCGCCATGGAACATTGAAACTTTCTCTTCGGCGTGTGAAGGATACGTCCGTAGGAGGCTGAAGTGTGCAACGAGTTCAGCTTGTTGCTAGGCCTTGAGTGGTGCAGCGGGGGGCTGTATTGACGTGGAGTCGCAATCTAGCAAGTGCGTTTGCAGGAGGCAGAACAATGCATAGTTTGTTCAGTAGATCGGAGTAGTCCAAGGGGATGGTGGTCTCCGAAACGAAGAGAGATGGTGCTCCAATGGGACAGGTATCCAGGAGGGATAAGTCCCGGCTCTCCAGAGGGAGAATCATATGAGATAGACCTTACATGTTGAGGAGGAGTACCTCAACAAACAACAACTCTATGAAGCTCGATGGACTGAGCAAGCGGCGAGGAGTCGTCACATGATCTCGCTTGAGAGAATGCATTGGTGGATGCATTGCGAGATCAAGTGGGGGAGCGACCCAAAGCAACTTAAATGAAGGCACACTTGGAGTCGATGTGGAGATCGGACTCAAGGGAGGGCTGACCCGTGGAATGGTGGGCGCGAGGGCCGCCATCAATTCAATGTGAAAACGAGGAGCGGAGCAACTTAAGTGTAACTTGGCGAAGTACTCAAGCTACATAAAGGGAGCCAGCATAAAAGTTGGAACGTGGAGCAGAGGCACAGTGCTTTCCTTAGACAGAGGTCAAGGACATGAACTCTTACAGAGGCAAGAGTAGGATCATACTGTTCCATGGGACCTTCATTCTGACGGAGCGGACTCATCTTGCATGGTGCCAAAGACGAAGGGAGCTTTGGGGCACATGCAACTTATCTCGGAGAAGCATTTGATGGAGGAACTAAGGCGACTCAATTTGCGGAGGCGAAGTTGGGTACAGAAGGCCTTGGCACGGGGCAAGAGGACGCAGAGGCGGGTACTCTTGAAGAATATGCCATAGTGTTGCCATTCGAGTTGCTATGAAGGAAGCGGTGCGCAGCGGAGATTGTGCTGGTAGGGGCAGAGGCCCAGGATCCAGACAATGGTGCACAAATTACAGTGAAGTCGGTGGACTTCGGGAGCTACTAGGCGACGGACTGTCCTAGAGCTGTGCTTCATCTAGGTGTGACCCAAGAGTGGGTGGATGAAGGTCGATTGCCAAAGGAGCGAACACAATCGAAGGTGGAGGAGACCCTGCGATGTATTGGCAGAGGCCACACATGGAGGGTTCACAATTCGAGTTTATTCCACAAGGATCTGAATACAATGGAGATGTCACCAGGAGGCGACATGGTGCAGCGGATCGTGGTGGAACAGTTCGTGGCAATGCGATACACACGACATAGTCCCGGGAGGGACTAGATCATATGGAGGTATGATCGGGAGCTACTGGAAGCTCCACTTCGGTGAACAACACGACGGCAAGAAGGGCTATGGATTTAATGAGTGAAGGCCATGGTACCGCAGAGGCGGGTCTTCCGGGCGTGCATCGAATTTTGCATCGGATGAAAGCCTTGGTCATTAGCATATGGGGGCTATGTTCCACCAAGGAAAAAGTTCGAATGCAAGTACCAGTGAGTCCCATGGGAGGGACTTGATCATGCAGAGGTATGATCGAAGCAGCTGTAGAGTTGGACTGCTCCAGAGCTCATATTCGCTTAAGGGAGCCCGACAAGTCAGAGGACAAGGTCGAGTAAGCGAACGTTGCTACCAAGGAAGCTAAGGAGAACAGAATCGGTGCAAACCCTACAACGTGATGGCAGAGGCCATACATGGGAGTTGCAGTATGTCTTTCCATCGACCAAACAGATTGCTTGGAGAACACAGAGGTGTTGAAGCAGGGGGTCGAAAGGGGTGAGGAAGCCACGACGAGTCCAGAGGGACTTAGCTACCCAAAATCAAGCATCAGTTAGAATGGAGGTGGACTCAGAGGAGTGCCACGGAGACATATCTACTGATCATGAAGAAAAGGGATGCAGATGCGAGGCGACGGATAGTAGGGCCATGGGCATGGCAGCGCTATGGTACCGCAGAGGCGGGACTTCCGTGAAAGTCATTGATCCCTTGCTCTCATGGAGGGAGAGCACTTGGTCATAAAAGGGGTCGAGGAGGTGGAGCATGCAGAGGCAATCTCCAAGTACCGAGACAAGGCTGAAGGGCAGAGGCCGAAGAACTTCGTAAGACCGGTGTCAATGTGTTTCTCATCAAGATAGCCGAAAGTGAAGGACTTCGGGTCATGCAAGAGTGCATAACCAAGGAATGAAGCAGGCAGTACGCGGTGCTGTACCTTCGCTACTCAGGGGAGTAGGCAGCAGGGTTGATGGAGAAGACGGTACAATCCCAGAAGCGACCAAACCTATGAGAGAACTACTCTAAGTTGGGGTGAAAACTTCCTGCATTCCAGAAGTTCAATGGCATTGAGAAGGTGAATCACAGTAGCTAACTCAACGCAAGGAGTGCAAACATTTCAAGTGCTTCATAAGTGTGAGCACAGAGCAGGCGAAGGCTAGTAACCAGCTCGATGCATGAAGTACAACCTCGAGGAGGCGGGCGAAATCAAGTAACCTTTGCCTTCTCAACTCTTAAGAGAATGTGCGAAACCGAGTACCCCAATTCTCTTATCTATCCAGCAGAGGAGCTCTGCACAAGTTCAAAGACCCTTCGAAGATAATGGAAGACAATAGTTGTCAAATCCTCACCAATGGTGATCAGTGCTACTGAGAGTAGATTGTCCGCTTCATTTCCCAACGAAATGCCAATCGAAAGCGGAAGTGATGCGAACCTACTTGGATGTGACAACTAAGTGAAAGAAGAGTCAATGAGCAAATTTTGTGGAGGAAGGACCCAGAACTTCAGAAGTTTGCGAGACGATGCTCGTTAAAGCTCCAACAAGCATCCACCCAGTTCATGCAGTATGTGGAATTTGAGAGACTAGCGCAGTAAAGATGGTCTTTTCCTTTATCTGGGGGATCCACATGAATCAACAATGATCAACACAACTCAGCCAACCCCACACCAGAGTCAGAGTCATTGGTGAGTTACAGCAGCATGGCGGATCAAAGGTTCGACTACTCAAAAACAGCAGCGAAGAGCAGTTGGGAGCCAAGAGGCACATTGTAGCTGGAGCAGAAGATTGAAGACTCAACAAAGGCGAGGAGTTGTAGTGTCGACAAAGGCTTCAACGAGGACGTCGAAGGAATAAGTGGGAGAGAATGTCACGGACAAACTTCTAAACAAGATGTTTGATGTAATACTCATGTATGTCCGTGTCTTTTGGCATGTTCATGCCTTGTACAGCATGTAGAGGGGCGGTCGAAGGCTTAATAGTCTCATTTTAGTTGGGTTGGTGGCCTCTTTAGGCTTGTAAATAAAGGTTGTGTCATGTTGACACGTACGAGAGATTCTCGGTTTGTAATGGATCATTTTACCTTTTGTTGTGCCACTGTTTAGAGCTTGTAAAGTCTGTTTGTAATTTGCATTTTCTATGAAGTGTTTTTCGGAGATGTTTGCTTGTGGATCCCGATTGAGGCGTTCTCTCTAACCCGTTCTCTCTTTTGGTGGTCCTAAGGGACAATGGGAGGCTTCGGGGAGGCTGACCTTTGCGGACGGACACTCAAGGGTGCCGCACGACTTAGGCAAAACCAGCTATGTCCGTGACAGTTCGGTACGGGCAGTATATACCGATCCGATAAAAGGCTGGTACGGGTGGTACATTGGTATACTTTAGTGTATCATGTGTCGGTATGCTCGGTACAGCTCGGTACAGCTCGGTATAGTTTGGTACATACCGTACTGACAGCTGATCGGTACATTGGTACAGTACGGCATTCAGAACCTTGCACTAAACCTCTCCCAAAGATTTTGTGTTACTTGCAAGACAAACTACAGGTGTAGAGTTAACTTTTCTGGACATCATAATCTGACTGATACAAGACAACATGGCCCTCTTTCATGCAGACATCTAGCCTCGTGTGATCACACTTATTCATTATTGGGCATTCACGACTGCTAGTAAAATTTTTTATATTGATTGCAATTCTTCACATTGCAAATAAAAATCTGAGATAGATTACCATGGTGCAATAAATCCATGTTTGTAGTTGTTTACATACACCTTTAGAACTTCATTACCTAAATCTGAAATTACAACAAGGAGATAAATTAGTATTGATATCTATGCCAAGGCTATTTAATCTGCATTCTCCATAGTGTAACCAAAACTTTTATGACGAAATCTAAGTGGAGAAGATGCATCTGTATCGTACCTAGAACAACCAAATGCTCTATTTTTTTTTTTTTTTCTTTCCTCCTGCTCTTTGAATTGCATACGCTTGAACTTGTTACACCAAATTTGTAGTGCCAACACTCATCTCGGTATATAGTTATACCCTTGTAAGATTCTGGTTTTGACCTATGATTGATTGTTAAATGCTCTTTGTCTAAAATACATACACTAGCAATATATGCAACCTGAGATCACATGTTGTGCCTGAATAATATCGTACTTAATCTAAGAACAAATTTGCACTTAATAGTCTTTGTAGCTTGCTGTTCCACTAGCAATGAAAAAGGCTCAGTGCCAGTCCTTTTCTTTTTCCAGTTTGAAGTGCTTATTGACCACTTGGTCTTCTTTTCTCATGTATACTTGCTAGGTAGTTTGCATATTAAGCTCTTTATTTATATTCTGAGAACTAAACTTTTTGTGTTGTCCCTTTGCATCCATGCTTGGATTAAGAACAAATAAACTTCGATTTACTCCAGAATTTCTTGGCCGTGTCAAGCTTGTTACTTCTGTGGCATCCTTGGTCGGGGTTGCATTGTATAATTCGCTTCTAAAGAATGTTCCGCTAAGAAAAATCTTTCTTCTGACAACAATTTTTGGGTCAACCCTTGGGATGACGCAGGTGTGCATCATGTAATAACTTAGAATGTACAAAATTCAGTTTTCTCTCAAGTAACTTTGGTTATTTCACAGGTCTTTCTTGTCACTGGATTAAACCGACAGTTTGGTATTAGTGATGAATGGTTTTCCATCGGGGACTCTTTGATTATAACAGTTCTCAGTCAGGTTAGTGTGAACAACATGAACTGTATATTTTACTTGATTGCAATCAATCAAAATACATGCTTATATTTGGTCAACTTTTTAATACCAACACCATGTGTAGAAAAAGTGAATGTGTGCAGGATACATAGATGAACTTTCTACCTGCAGAGAGTTAAATCATGTTGTTCACGAATAAATTGGAATTACTCAAGTCCTTTGTTTTCTGGTTGTAGTTTGAGATCAATTTGTTTATCTTCTTACTTTGTTGCAAGATTTGCCGTACCACAGCATACCGCTCGGTACAAGCAGTATATATCAGTCCGATAGAGGACCGATATGGGTGGTACATTGATACACCTCCATATACCATGTGTCGATGCGCTCTGTATGGTTCGATATAACTCTGTATGTACCGTATCGATAGCTGGTTGGTACATTAGTACGGAACGATAAAGACAACCATGCTTTATTATTCCTGCATCGACTAAACAGTAAGCTTATAACAGATGCATTTACATTTTTCTGTTGTCAGACAGCAATTTCACTGCCTGATTTACTCTCCCTAAACTTGAGTTGACTACCACGTGTTTATTTATCAAGAGTCAACTCAAATCTGAGACTCATTCATGAATTGACCTCCTTGAATGGATCTGGGCCCAAAGGATCATGTGATCCTACAATCTGGATTGCAAGTTTGACTACGATGGTGTGATCTAGGGAGATAATCTTTGAGATGTCGAACCATTCATCTACAAAAGCTTAAGCCTAAGAGGAAGACCTTAATTTTGGAGATGATAGCACACACATTGATGCACAACTTCAAGAACATTTGAGCGATGAGCCAAGTTGAAGATGAGAGAAGAAATCTGATAGTGATGCTCGTCTCTGCTCTTGTTTCAGCTGATGAAAATGTCTCTCAACTTCCTTTACATACTGTTCAAGACTCTTCTATGGCTCTAAAGAGGACTTTTTCTGAACTTGCCTTTCAGTTTTAGAGACACCAAGACCACATGTTCCATCTCCTCACATGCCGAAGAACCCAAGTTTACCAAAAGTTGTTTTTCAAAATTATGCCTTTATCCCTCCATTTGTGGTTTATTAAACCTACTGCTCCTTCACAATCTACAAATCGACCACTGCCCCAAGCTTAACAGCAACAACAACAACAGCCTTCATGGGGCTACGCCTTGGCCATCCAAAGTCTAAGGAGGGGTTAGCCAATCGGTGGATGAAAAGGAGGTTTTATGCTCTCTGGATGATGAACTAGTAGATGATTAACCTCTTGAACCTCCAGATCCTCTGAACACTTCTACATCAGCTTTGTGACACTACAAATGGAGACTAGAACAATGTTAGGCCCTTGTGCATCCTCCTTTGAAGGCACAACAGGAGAGACGACATGCATGTTACAATCCTCAGGTGATTCTTTTGCTAATTGGAGATTTTTCTCAGTACCTTGACCAGCAGAACATGATGTTACACATTGCCAATTGCATATCCACTTTCCAAAAGTCACTGAGATTTTTTACAACTTGGTTCTTTCATGTGGAATGATTTTTTAATTTTATAGGTATCTTGGATGCCAAAATGGTGACATTCATAGAGAAAGAAAAAAAAGGCAAATCTCAAAAAAAAAAAATCAGTACTGGTGCCATGCGGTAAGCTTACCTCCCAGTTAAGTTTGATATCAATCTGCGTGCCCACAGTAAGACCAGTGCAATGAACTTATTGGGTGGTACAGCCAATATCAGACCAAACTGAGTGAAAAATCACCTGGCCACCAATGTATACCTGCTTGTACTGATCAAGGAAAGCAGTATTTTAAACCTCAGATGAGACCATAACTATTGCTACTTTATTATCACTAGTGGTAGATGCCGCGGGCATGGTTTCAAAGCTTGCCTGTGGCAGACCATACGGATCAGTATTTATAGGTCTAATACTCGGTACTGGTATAATACCATTCTATGATTATATCAGCTGCCTCTTTAGCCCCCTTGGGAGTCCAAACATGATCCGCTTCTTTTACGAGATTTCCCGCCACTACAACTCATTGAACCTCTTGTATAGCATCTTTAGGACAAGAGACATACTTTTACTTTCATTACAATGAGAAACAGATTATTGGATATTAATGTAATAGCTAAATAAATGTCCTGTTGGTGTTAGGCTATGAGGAGCCCAAGGAGGGAGAGTTTATAGATCTATATGAAAATGAAGTTTAACTTGTGCGATATTGTGGTGGAAGAAGAACCACCACCTGTTGAAGTTTCGACGTTCCAGTTGTTGAGAGATACTTAATGCCATCTCCATCAGCTCTTAAACATAAAACGATGGGATTTACTTCCCATGTCAAAAGCAACTTGTTTTCATATCGGTAGACGCTGATCAACATATTCGTTATTGCAACTAATGTGGCAAAAAGAGTAAACACATTATTTGGAGAGACAAGAGAAAGCATGTGCAAGAGGCTAAAATAAAGGTCTTGTGAGCCCCTATGAGACATTGCAACTTGAGTTTTAAAAGTTTGTGCTCTCTATTTTTTTTCTATATTCCTCTCCTCTTCTTTCTCTTCTTGGAGTGAATTTGGTGGCAAGAAAGGATTCATGTAGCCAGTCCTAGATAGTTTAGATTTTTTGTTGATTAGCAAAAACAAAAGATAAAAATTAAGCTGTGCCTCCAGGTTTTATGGTTGTGATTTTTTTTTATCCTTTCTATGTTACAAGCAAAAGGTTCAAGTTGCTACAGTCAGTGGTGCATCACATTTCTAGACTATGTAATCACTGGACTGAACACATCGAGAATTTCAAAATCATTCATCATCATCTTTCAACGAGTAAAATACAACAAAGATGTGAATAACACAATTTAACTTTTACCTGTTGTTTTGCTCTATTTTAATGTAATATCAATTTAACAGAACATGGAAAAACATGGTGGTGCACTTTTGTTATTGCTTTGAATCTGTAGTACATTTCAATGAAGCACCGTATTGTCACGAACTTAGCTAGAATTGCCTAAGTCGTGAGGCACCCTTGCGGCAAAGTCACGAACTTAGCTGAAGTTGCCTAAGTCATGAAGCACCCTTGCGCCAACTCCTCGGACTTAGCTGGGATTGCCTAACTCACGATACTCTTGGGGCCGGGCTTGACTTGCTCATAACAGGAGCAGCCTTAAGCTTGGAACTCGCTACCGTTTCACTCAGGCTCCTCTCCTACCTAGCCTAGGTCGGCTTGGTCTAGCAAGTTTATTAAGAGTAACAACTGCACTCGGGAAGATACCTCCTTTCGAAATGTTATTTGGGAACCTTACTGCTGGCTCTTCACCAATTACATTTGGCTCTATTCTGCCTAAGCCACGAGGCGCCCTTGCGACATATCCGTCCGCAAAGGTTCAGCCTAGTTGCAACCTCGTACAGGTCCCGAAAGACTTGTAAAACAGAAAGTTGATTAGATTGAAAATGAGCGCCGGACAAGTCCCGACGTCTCGCAAAGAGGGAAGCTTTATAAGCAATTCAACAAGAACCATGAGTGCAAGAGAGAAAAGAGAGGAAGGAGAAAACAAGGACTTTATAAGGTAGAACGAACAGTTGCAAGTCCACAAACAACTGCTCACCGGGTGCTGGGCGCGAAGGCAAGTTTCCATCAAGTTAACGTGCAAACATATGAACATTATTCAACGCTCGACAATATACTGAAGCCCCATCCAACCCTGTGCCACTTGGGGGGTTTCAGGGTGCGGAGATGGCTAACGTTTTGGGTGTAGCTGCGGTTTGCAGAAAACAAGCCGTGGCACACGAAAATGGAGCCATTTTGGGGCAGTTCGACCCGGTGCGGCGAGCGGTCGCACTGTAGCACTACGAACTGTTGTTGCTTACATTTTCCAAACAAAAACACACAAAACCAAGGCAAAACATGATGCCATGTCTCTATACAAGCATGCAAAAGCGACGAACGGTTCGTTGAACAAAGTTGTTCTGGGTGCGCAATGACCGTTCGTGACATTCTCTCCTACTTAAACTGTCGATGCCCTCGTCGACGCTTGTTAATAGTTGTTGATGATTGCTTCTTCATGTCGTAGGGCATCTTCGGGCTCCTAGCTGGCTTCAGTTCGGGGAAGCTTTCGCAACTTCACCAAGTACTCGATCTGCTCTGCTCCATTGGGTAGTTTTATCTTGCGATTCGCTAAAATGGTTTCAACTCGCTTCTTATAGGAGGCTCTGGTGGGGGGTAGTCGAGTTAGAACACTTTGGGTAGCATCTTGCGGATCTGAATGGTAGGCTTTCAAGTTGTTGGCGTAAAAATCATGAATTTTGAGCCACACCGGCAGCTACAACTTGTAGGAGATGTTGCCCACCCTACTGATAATTGGGAAGGGCCCTTCATTCTTACACACAAATCTTTTGTTTACTTTGTTCCTATAGAATTAGAGTGATGCTGGTTGAAGCTTTACCAACACCAAATCGTCGACTTTGAACTCTTGTAGTCGCCTTCCCAAGTCTGTCCACTTCATCTTTTTGGCCGTCTTCTCCAAGTAATCCCGTACAATATCTGCATTTCGGTGCCCATTCTTTTGCAAAGTGATATGCTGACGGACTACTCTCAGTATACCCGATAGCCAATGTGTGAGGAGTCGACGATTGTTGTCCTGTAATGATCTCGAAGGGGCTTTTGTTGGACGCAGAGTTCTATTGCAAGTTGTAGGAGAATAGGGCTATGTCCAATAGCTTCACCCAATCTCGTTGGTTGGCACTCACGTAGTGCCAAAGATATTGTTCAAAGAGCGAGTTTATCCTTTCGGTTTGACAATCCTTCTAGAGGTGGAGGCTTGTGGAGAAGTATAACTTAGACCCCAGCAATTTGAATAGCTCGGTCCAGAATCGTCTCAGGAACCGAGCATCTCGATCACTGATGATATTATGCGGGACTCCCCAATACTTCACCACATTCTTTATCATCAGCTTGGCCGCCTCCTCTGCTGAACAGTGTAGGGGTGCAGCAATGAAAGTTGCATACTTGGAAAATCGATCGACCACCACGAGTATCGATCCGAGTCCCCCTACTGCCAACAAGCTTGTTATGAAGTCCAAGGAAATGCTCTCCTACGGCCTTTCTGGTACGGGCAACGGCTCCAAAAGTCCCACCGGCTTCCGCTACTTCACCTTGTCTTGTTGGCAAGTCAGGCACTTCGAACATATTCCTCCACATCAGTCCCTATCTTCGGCCAGTAGAAGGCCCTCTCCGCGAGAGCTAAGGTTCTGTGAATACCCGGATATCCAGCCCAAAGGGAATCGTGACACTCTCTTAAGAGTTCACGCCTCAAATTGTCCACTCGAGGAACATAAACTATATTCCCTTTTGTGTAAATGAGTCCCTCCTGGACCCAAAATCATCGTGCCTTGCCTTCTTTGATGAGCTGCATCAAGGTTACTATCTGGGGATCAATGTACAGTCTATCCCTGATCCTAGAAAGGAAGTTGGAGTGCAACTGAATTGCTTGGCCTCTGCCCTCTAACTGTATGGCATTCACTCGCTCCACTTTCTGACTCAATGCATCGGTCACGACATTTGCTTTTCCGGGCTTATACTCCATTGCCATATCAAACTCGGCCAGGAAGTCCTACCATCGTGCTTGCTTTGGGGAGAGTTTCTGAGTTTGGAAATAGCTCAAAGAGATGTTTTCTGTCCTCTAACACAAATCATGATCTAAGAAGGTAGTGCCGCCAAACTCGTAAACAGTGGACCACCGCTGTCATTTCTTTCTCGTGCACCGGATTTTGCCGCTCAGTCTCGTTGAGCTTGCGGCTCTCGTAGGCCACCGGATGACCCTCCTGCATGAGTACTCCCCCAATAGCGAAATCTGAAACATTTGTGTGGACTTCGAAGGGCTCCCTATAGTCCGGCAATTTGAGCACCGGTTCTTCCAACATAGCAGCCTTTTGATCTTTGAATGTACTTCACATTTGTCGGACCATCTCCAAGGTTGCTCCTTCTTCAGCAACTCCGTCAGTGGAGTTGCGCACTTCGAATACCCAGCTATGAAGCGCCGATAGTAGTTGATGAAACCAAGGAAGGATCTCAGTTCCGACACCTTCTTTGGAGTTCGCCATTCCGCAACAACTTGCACCTTTGATTTGTCCATCCGAATAGAACCATCACCAATTCGATGTCCCAAGAATAAAATCTCCGTCTGAGCAAAGGAGCACTTATCCATTTTCACAAACAAAGTGTTCTCCCTGAGAACCTTGAAAATTGTCCAAAGGTGCTCGACATACTCCTCGAGCGTTTGGTTGTAGACGACGATATCTTCCAAGTAGACGATCATAAACTTATCCAAATACTCCTTGAATAGTTGGTTCATAAGAGTGCAGAACGTGGCTAGAGCATTGGTTAAGTCGAAAGGCATCACCAAGAACTCAAACACTTCGTACCTAGTCATGTAGGCAGTCTTTGCTTCATCACCTTCAGCAATGCGCACCTGCCAGTACCCCGACCAGAGGTCGAGTTTGAAGAAATATTTTGCTTTACCCAATTGGTCAAATAAGTCCGCAATGAGCGGGATAGGATACTTGTTCTTCACCGTCACTTTGTTGAGGGCTCGATAATCGACACAAAGTCAGAGGCTTCCATCTTGTTTCTTTTGGAAGAGAACTGGAGCTCCGAATGATGCTTTGGAACTGCGGATGAGACCATCGCTTAGCAGTTCATCTAATTGCTTTTTGAGCTCTGCCAACTCTGGAGGGGACATGCGGGAGGGTGCTCTCGATGGAGGCTTCACTCTTGGCTCCAGCTCGATATGATGATCCATGCCTCTACGTGGCGGCAGAGTCTTCGGCAACTCGGGTGGTATAACGTTTGTAAACTCCTTCAGAACGTTCACCACCACAACAGGTTCATGAATGGCTTCCTCATCGAGTGGCTCTAGCTTCACAGCAGCCATGAATGTTAATTCGCCTTTTCGTACCCCTTTCTTTAATTGTAATGTCGATATCTGTTGGGGGTCCCTAGTTCCTCTCCAAGAGACGGGAACCACACAGGGGTCGTCACCTCTCATCATACATATGGAGTTTAGGAACGACATTGGCACCAACTTCGCCGCGTGCATAAACTCCATTCCAAGAATCACTTGGAAGACGTCCAATGGCACCACCATCATGTTCGTGCTCCCGCTCCATGTTCCGATCTTGATGGGGACTCCCTTTGCTAGCTTGGAGATCCGCTTGGCCTTCGAGTTCACCGCCTTCATCCGACTTGGGTTCTTCTCCAAGATCAGCCCAAGTCGCTTTGCTTCTCAATCAACAATAAAGTTGTGGGTAACGCCCGTGTCCACTATTGCATGGGTTGTTTGGTCATTGAGCTTAATGTCCACATACATCAGCTCGTTACTCCCTGCTTTCAATGGCTTTGCCTTCATGTTCTCCCCCACTTGACCCCGTAATGCATTCAACAAACGCATTGCTCCTATTCGGGGACCTTGTGACTCCTTATCGTTGCTACTGGATTCTGAACTGCTTGAACTGAAGGCGACAACCTTGCCCTTGTCTGATTTCGGGGGGTGGATTGAAGCTGTTAAAGCATTGAGTGTCTGTTTCTGTGGGCACGCCCTCACTATGTGCGGCCCTCCACACAAGAAGCATCCGTCAGGTTTTGAGGTCTTGCCTTTTGAGCTTGGCCCTTTATGAGAACTCTTCTTTGTTCGCCCTCGGGCTCCATCCCTCGAGAATATTTTGGGAGGCGGTTTCCTGAAGATTGTTTCCTTTTTCCCGAGTCCTCCGAGGAAACAAAGTTGATGAGCCTTTTTGTGGCCGCAATTGCCCCGATCACATCGATACAGTTCCTGTTGAGCCCACGATTTTAGGCCATCGAGGAAGTTGAACAACTTATCCTTCTCGAACATGTCCTGTATATTTATCATCAGTATAGAAAATTGCTTCATGTAGTCTCGGATGGAAGTACTTCGGCGGAGTTGTCTCAACTTCCTCCTTGCGACGAACTCTGTGTTCTCGGATAGGAACTGAGTTCTCAACTCCCGCTTCGAGTTCTTAACTCCCGCTTCAATTCCTCCCATGTGTCCACTCGACACCGACTTTGTTGGATCTCCTCCCAACGGGTTCGTCACCAAAATTTTGCATCCCTATTCAGATACATGGTTGTTATTGAAACTTTGGTATCTTTAGAATCGGGCCTTGTAGCTCGAAAGTATTGTTCCATGTCAAACAAGAAATTCTCGAGCTCTTTTGCGTCCCTAGCACCTCCATAGCAATGAGGCTCAGGTGCCCTCAGGTTTTGTGGCGACACAATGCGGGTGTTGCTCCCTCCCGCATTTAGTACCCTTGTGAGTGCTATAACTCTGGAAGTGAGTTCCGTCACGACTTCGTGCAAATGTTGCACAGAGTCTTTGGTATCGTCCGTCGGTCAATCGACTAGGGCCTCAACATTGTCGATTCGGGATTCAGCTTTTCTTGTGAGCTCTCTACTCTAAGAAACCTTCGTTAGCCTTGGTAGAGTTCCTCCAAGCTCGCTTCAAGAACATCCAAGCGAGTTTTCGCCGCTGTGAGTCTTTCCTTATGACTCTTCTTCCCAGTTGGTATGCCAGATTGTGCCTCCACTCGCGGAAAGTAGCCAATTTCTCACTCATCATGTTCGCTGCTACAATCCTCCAAAGCGGCTCCAATGACATGAGAGCGAGTGTGCACTTGCAACCCGCCTGCGGTTGCTTGGACAAAGGTTCAGCTTGCCCCGCCTTGCTCGATTCGCCACGATGCTTGGCCATGGCGAGATTGCGAAGTTTCTTCGTTACGTAGTCGAATTGCTTGCCTGCTCTGATACCATAATGTCACAGACTTAGTTGGAATTGCCTAAGTCGTGAGGCACCCTTGCGGCAAAGTCACAAACTTAGCTGAAGTTGCCTAAGTCGTGAAGCACCCTTACGCCAACTCCTCGGACTTAGTTGGGATTGCCTAAGTCACGAGGCGCGTTTGCAACATATGCGTCCGCAAAGGTTCAGGCCCCGAAGGGCCTATAAAACAGAAAGTTGATTAGATTGAAAACGAGCGACGGACAAGTCCTGACATCTTACGAAGAGGGAAGCTTTACAAGCAATTCAACAAGCACCTTGAGTGCAAGAGAGGAAGGAGAAAACAAGGACTTTAGAAGGTAGAACGAATAGTTGCAAGTCCACAAACAACTGCTCACCGAGTGCCGGGCGCAAAGGCAAGTTCCCGTCAAGTTAACGTGCGAACTTGTGAAGATTGTTCAACGCCCGACAATATACCGAAGCCTCATCCAGCCCTGTGGCACCTGGGGGGTTCCAGGGTGCTGAGATGGCTGACGTTTTGGGTGCAGCTGCGGTTTGCAGAAAACAAGCCGTGACACGCGAAAACGGAGCCATTTTGGGGCAATTCGGTCCGGCACGGCAAGCGGTTGCACTGCAGCGCTGCGAACTATCGTTGCTTACATTTTCCAATCAAAAACACACAAAATCAAGGCAAAATATGCTGTCATGTCTCTGTACAAGCATACAAAAACGACGAACGATTCGTTGAACGACGTTGTTGCGGGTGTGCAATGACCGTTCGTGACAGTATGGTGGTGAGAACTACCTATTCCTTTGCTCCAAATCTGTATTTCTTTTTAAGATATTAATCCCTTTGCTGTTCTGAATGTGGTTAATTTCCTAATTTTTTCACATCAAGTATAATTGAGATCTTGATCTGTGACGCAGGCTTCATTCATGCCTGTACTGGTCTTAGCAGCAAGATTATGCCCATCTGGAGTCGAAGCCACACTGTTTGCTACTCTGATGTCCATCTCCAATGCAGGCAGTGTCACTGGAGGTCTCATAGGTGCCGGTGTCACTCAGCTTCTCGGTGTCACAAAAGACAGCTTCAAAAACTTAGCTCTGTTGATCATAATTTGCAATCTCAGCTCACTGCTGCCTTTGCCGCTCATTGGGCTACTTCCTGACGAGAAAGAAGAATCAAAAAATGTGGATATCGAACAAGCAAAATTGAATTGAGAATTCCATAAATGTTGAACACCTTTCTTCCAGTTGTGAAAGATCAGATTCATGCAATAGCTAACACATACAGTGCCCTGCTATATCCTATTTTCAAGGCTTTTGTACGTATTGAAGAAAGGAAATCTCATCCTTAGACTTCTTGTATTATTTTCCTTTCAGGTAGTGTTTTCATGCTTTTTGGAAGCGAAAAAATTTTCTTGTTGATTTTTTATGCTTCTGTATTGCTTTATATTCTGGTATTTTGCTACAGTTATTCAATAATTTTAAAAAAATATATAAACAAATTATTCATCCTCCAATATGTGGAGGAACATGTTGGAATAATAGTATATTTGAAGTAATATGTTGAACAAAAGTCGTGTGGGAGGATTGGATAGATAGTCATCAATTCAAAGAAATATTAAATAGTCAATCAAATGGTCAGCACAATAGATAGTCATCAATTCAAAGAAATATTAAATAGTCCTACCAATTAGTTTCCTAAAACCTTCTTTAAGATAAAGCAAGGCAAAGTAAGCCTCTCCCAAGTCCAAAAAGTTCTTTTAAATGCATTCGGGCTTTTGGGCAACAAGTAGGCGAGCCCAAAGGTTACTGTCACAATTAAGAATAGGAAGAATCCGTTGGTAAACTTGAACAACTTGGATATCATGAGTGCCTAAACCTTCAGCACTCTTAGAATATATGTGATGCAATTCCAACTCGGTGAGTTAATTTTATTGTGAGAATTGTCTGTGTTCCAAAGGAATTTATAAAAATAATTTCTTTATTATACAAATAAGTTTGTCTGAGACCCGAGAGTTTATAAACATATGAGTGAGAATAGCATCAATGAGGAAATTTACAAGGATTAGCTTCTTATCACCCCTGAATTCTTCCCAAGATTTTATTAATAGGAGGTTGCTGGAATTTGTCAGGGATCGTAATTTGGGTTAACAACAGGACCCAAGATATTTCAGGGCCACCTGCCCCTTTTAATTTCAAAAAAATTATAAATTTTGTGTTTGGCTTATGGATTATAATTTTTAGAAAAAAAAATGATTTTAGATTTTTATGTCGATTACAAGGTTGGAAAAGGAGGAAATAAATTTAACATTTTGATAAGTTGAGAACAAGATTTTTGATCCGCATGAATGAACAAAAGAGTATGATCTGAGAAATTTTGATCCATTTAATATTAAAAAGAGTGAACTTGATTTGAAAGCTAGATGATTTATCATGGTGGAGAGTAACTTGTAAGACCGGATCCCCTTGTCTAACCCCTTTATTATTGCAAAACGAATTTTCATTAATCAAACAGGTAAAATTAAAATTTATCTGTTTAAACGAATAAGGGTCTCATTTAAAGCTAGTCAAGAAAGATTGTCAAATCAAATGTCTAGTTTAAGTCAAGCTTGATGAGGATTGATGGAGTGTTAGATCTAGACTTAAACATAGAATAAGTTAATTTGTAAGGAATGAGAATATTATCTTGGGTGTTTCATGAAAGCAAATTGCTCAAAGTATATGAAAAAGTTTAAGCCCCTTAATAAAAGCAGATCATGGACTTTATGAGAGATCTGATGTAGTGTCCGGGTCTCACATACATTAAATCACAATTAGTATATTAATAAATACATAAATAATATGTATATATTACTCAAAAATATGATTTGTAATATATATGCTTCGATAAATGACATGTTTAGCTTGCCTATTAATCTATCAAAATAGTATAACTTGTTCACCTCAAACAAGTTTAAGGAGTCTTTGTATCTCACATGGTTAGCACTAATGTCACACTCTAGAATTTTTTTTAAGACACTGAGAAAATATTCAAGTCATTTTTATATATTTCATAATCCATAAGACCTGTGTAGTTTAAAATCATATACCATATCATTTAATGATGTATAGAATACAAAACCAACGCAACTAAACCATAACCACATCATAAATCCATAGTTGTGGGAATCTATACAATCACAAAAACCAATGTTTACCATATATTCATATCATTACACAAATTAGCTTAACACGCCAAAATCCATGAGAGGTTCTTTAAACTTTTACAAAACTCATATTTACCATCAACATTTTCATTATACACCAAGTGTATTTATATAACAAAAACATCATCCACAAAAGGTTTTCTCAAAGTCTTCTAGCTTTCCACTGTCGTAACTTAATTTAAACATTCTAGCGATCGACTAACTATCCTGAAAAATTTACATAGCAACGAAGTGAGCACATAGAGGTCAGCAAACGACTAACGATCACTGTCAGTTGAATCATTTTAGAGCATATCAATGGCATATAAAATATTTCGGAGCATATCAAAGAACAAATACAAAACAAAAGCTCAAATGTCATATTTGACGTTGTACACATTTCATTCTTATCCAGAGCATATATAGAAGCACATAACCAAAGCTCTAGATATCATATCAAGCAGATAGAAGGTGAAGTGGGATCCCAAACATAATTTAGAGCATCGCGGGCTCTAAGCACATACCCATTACCATTTTTGGCAAAGGTCCAGATAATCCCTTTACCATTTCTAGCAAAGGTCCATTAATCCCTTTACCATTTCTAGCAAAGGTCCATTAATCCCTTTACTATTTCTAGCAAAGGTACAAATAATCTCACAAACACCATAGTACAAAAGGGTATTATGAACAATAAAGTTGAGACATATTGAAACACATGCGAAACAACGGAATGCATGTGCCTATACGAAACATTATGATACAAACATGAAGTTTACATAACAGATTTGTTAGGAAAAGAGTCGTAACTAAGAGGGGAGGGGGTGAATTAGTGCAGTAGTAAAAATTATGTTTCTGAAAATTCTTCGTACATTAAAATTTGATTTCGAAAATATGCTTAGATTGAAAGCGTACGGAAGAACATAGCAAGTAATGAGAAGGCAGTTTGCAGTTTAAAGTAAATTGCTCAAAGTAAAGGCAAACCAGATTTTTATAGTGGTTTGGTCATCGTGACCTACATCCACTCCACTGATTCCTCTTCCGTCGAGGCCACCGACATCCACTATCGGTCTTCCTTCAATAGGCGAAGACCAACCACCTTTTACAACTCGATTCTCCTTTTATCGAGTTTAAGATATAACCCTTACACCACCCCCCCCCCCCCACTTACTCCTCTCTCAAACTATTCTAACACTTAGAACTTTTGAGAGGAGTTCACACAAGATTGCAGCAGCATTTCTCTCTATTTTTATTCTCAAGTCTTGTGTAGTTTAACCAGGGATGAGAGGGGTATTTATAGGTCTCAAGTTAATTCAAACTTGGAGCCTAAAAACATCTCATCCTGGGTTTCCTAGGTTCGAGCGGTACCACCGCCTGTGCTAGCGATACCACCACCAGTGTCACTCTAACACTGACACTACACTAGACGGTACCATTGCCTAGGAGGTTATTCTAGGTGGTACCACCGCCTAAACTGGCGGTACCACCGCTTGCAGCCTCTCGGAGGCTATGTCTAGGCGGTATCATCACCTAGACCGGCGATACCACCGCCTGACATAGTCTTAGAGACTATGCCACGACGGTGCCACCTCTTGGGTCACTATTTGGGCCTTTTCATTGAGCCTAATATAGTTCTTACATGGGCCCAACTGGCCCCTAATTGGGTTGGCCTAATTCCAATCTCAATTATATGCTAACTATGAATTCTAAGACATTTCCTAAGCTAAACAAATTCGTAAGTCTAGTTTCTTCCAGCGATCTTCCGGCGAACTTCTGATGACCTCTCGGCAATGTTCTAGCGGACTCCCGGTAAGCTCCTGGACTTCACGATGATCTTCTTAGCAAGTTCCGACAAGCTTCTTTAGCAAGCTCCTAGATTTCTTGGTTGGTTCCGGCAGAACTTCCGATGAACGTCTAGACTTCCGATGAACTCTCGAACTCCCAACGAAATTACGTTCTTGACTTCGGGACTTCATTTTTCTTTATGCCTTACTATCATAGTTAATCCTGCACATGTAAAAACACACTTCGATCTAGACAATTATTACTAAGCTTGAATCATGTTGTCTGGCATGTTATTGGTTCATCGATGCTTCGTATGATTCTTCAGCGCATCATCCTCTCTTGCAGCCTATTGCCCAATTGGCCAGTTGACTCCATAACTTCGATATCCTTGGCGCAATATCCGCTCTTCTTGGCCCGATACCCGAATCCATGGCCCGAAGCCTTTTGTCAATACATCGATCGATCCTCCAGCTCGACGTCCAATCTTCTAACATGTTCCACCAGCCCAACATGATTCTTCCTGCTTTAATTGTCTCATCCTGATCGAAGCATCCTACGTCACTCAAAATGCAGATCAAACTATAAACACTTATCAATTGGTTTCATCATCAAAATATGAGATTCAATAAGATTCAGGTATGCAAATATTTATAGGACAAGAGTATATAGAAATTTAAAGTAATAATGTAAAGCTCAACTAAAGTAAGGATTTTAGCTGAAATCAATTTCCAAAGAGACGAAACAAGAATAGGCGAAATCGATCGAAGCTCGATTCTGATAGAATTTGAGAGGCATATTGTATAAATTGTTTAGATAACCAATTACACTCCAATTTACATAAATTATGTGTTATTTGAAAGATGTATCAATCTAGTTTTCGATAACTCAAGTTTTTATGAATCGGAGTTCCCAACAATGAGTTATAAACAATTTAGTAACCAAAGGTCAGAGAATATTATCTTTGTTTTGCAAAATTAATAGAATTGATTTGAATAGATGATTCAATAGGTAATTATGCTCTAAATCATTCAAATCAGATATTCATAGAAAGATTTATGAGTCTAGTTTCCAATAAATCATGTTTTACACAAATCAGAGTTTTGAACAAAAAATTAGAAGCAAGAGTATATTGAATGGTCAAAACTGACAGTCTCTATTTCACAGATTTCATAGGGTCAATTGAAATAATAGTTTCAATAGGTCAATAGACTCCAAATTTATCTATAAAAAAGAAAGATCTGTGAGTCTATTTTCGGATGCATTTGGTTTCTTCTAAATCTTATGTTATGGCTAGAATAATAAAGAATGGTCAAATCTTAAAAAATTCCAGATTCATAGTTTTATTCTCAAACGATAGAATAATCAAGTATGGAGCTAAAATCTTTCAAAGTTTTTAAAATTAAGATGAAATCAGATATCAAGATTTTTGTAGGAAGGGGTTAGAATACTTGCCTTAAATAAATTTGAGTCTCAAATGTGTGGAATTGATGCAAAACCTCAAGCAAGACAAATCTCTTTCTTCTTCTTCTTCTTCTTCTTCTTCTTCAATTCCTCTTCCCTTCTCATCTCAAACGCTTCTTAAGTTTTCATCCTTTTATTTCGCTTCTAATGTATTAGATTTAGCTAATATAAGTATTGCAAGGTGGCAAACATGCATGAAAGAGACCTATGTGTCATCCTTAGAACAAACATAGGTGGTATCAACCTTAGGTTAGCTAGTGACACATGTCCACCATTTTTTTTTTCTTTAACTTAAATCTGAATCTTTCATAAATCATATCAAATTTTTAATATTTACTCTTAGGTTCCTTCATTATAAATAGACCCTTACAAAATTAAAAAAAATGAGGAATGTTACAACTAATATCTTAAAGGTAGATCAATTTCTATAAGAACTCAAAACAAAAATTTATCCTGAAGATAACAATGAATTTCTAACCTTGGAGGCCTTGGAGGCACAAGAGATTGAGCAAAGAATTTTTCAAGCTCAATAGATGCAATGCATGATACGCTAAGGAAGGCTATTATTTTTTGTAATAGGCCCCCACAATCATTTTTGGGCAATACAAGAAAATGACACTTAGGTCAAGGACCACAAGAGGGGCTACCCAAACATCTTACATATGAAGAAATATGTTAAACATCCCTATGTTAAACATCCCTATGTTAAAAAATCATAACATTTAGCAAAAACTATACAACAATCTTATCATGACAAAAAAGAGTACCTGACAGTTATCTCAGAAGCATAGGTTAACCGCTTAGTTATCTCAAGTAAATTATTTATTTATGATATTTTTTATTTTAATTGATTTTGGCACCACACATTCTTTTACATTACTAGTTTTTATTAAAAAGCTAGGTAAATCAACTAAAGCATTGGATATGATGTATTATATAGTTGTTTCATTAAGAGATAAAATATTCAAGTTAGGGATTGAGATCTTATTCAATTCAAATTATGGACAAAGAATTAGTTGAATATATAATAATATTGAGCATACAATATTATATTGGGCATGGATTGTTTGTCTAAACATCATGTTTTTATTAACTTTAATAAAAAAATTGATAGTATTTCAACCTCCAAGATCAATAGAGATTGTATTTGCTGGTATGATAATGTTAAACATAGAAGAATTTGATATTATATTAGAAATGGACTAATTGTCTAAACCAAGGTTTTCAATTTCGAATAATACCACCCGTACCGGATGGTACCATCGATTAGGGTTGTTTTTGTCTCATTACCGAAGTGAGTGGTATTAGTTGAGAGAGAAGAAAAGAGAAAACTTGAAGATCCGACGTCGCTCTCTCTCAACGATCTCGATCCGTCGCCACCCTCCCTCGTCAAACCACAAATGAGAGGTGACGAGGCCTCGGCGTCATCAGCGACTTCTTCTCATCCGCGCGAGGCCTCGGTGTCATTGACGACTTCTCCTCATCCGTGCGAGGAGAAGAAACCACCTCTTCTCCCTGCGATTTCTTCTCCCCATGTGAGGAGAAGAAATGAGGCGATGTCGTTGAAACTCTGGTATGGTGTGTGTGTACCAAACTGAGATCGAAACTCCAGTATGATATAAAATTACAATCCTCGGTCTAAACATCATTCTTGATAATGTTGAATATATAAAACTTTGATATTATATTGGGCATGGGTTGATTGTCTAAACATCATGCTTTCCTTGAATACAGTAAAAAGATGATAGTATTTCAACCTCAAGATCAGTAGAGTTTGTATTTACTGGTTTTGAGAAAAAAAAAATCAATCCCTTTTATCTTAGTAATGAAAATCAAAAGACTCCTAAAGAATGGATGCTTAGGATATTTGACAAATGTAAAAAAACCGAAGGTCAAAATCAGAGGTTATGTCGATTGTGAGTAAATTCCTTCAAGTGTTTCTAGATGACCTCTCTAGATTACTACTAAATAGGAAGATTGAATTCATCATATACTTAATGTCGAGCATTGAACCTATTTCTAAAGCACCATATAAAATGACTCCAATAGAAATAAAAGAGTTAAAGATACAAGTATAGGAGCTCGTTGATAAATGGTTTATTTGCCCTAGCTTTTCACTATGAGGAGCATTAGTTCTATTTGTAAAGAAAATGAATGGAACAATACTTTTTCACAATTGATTTAAGAATAAGGTATCATCAACTGAAAATCAAGGAGTAGATTCTCATGACTGCCTTACGACCAGATATGGGCACTTTGAAAATTAGTCACCTTTATGGGCTTAATGAATAGGATATTTAATGAGTATCTAGATAAATTTATAATAAATTTTATTGATGATATTTTAATATACTCACACTTTAGGGAGGAACATGCAAAATATTTAAAAACCTTAAGTATTTCGAAGGAAAAGTAATTATATGTAAAGTTTAGAAAATATGAATTTGGGCTAGAGAAGATAACATTATGACATAATGTATTCAAGGAAGTAATCTCTAAGGATTCCGCTAAGATGAAAGTACTTACTAACTAGCTTAGACCGACTATTGTAATCGAGGTAAAAAGTTCTTTTAGGAACAATAGTTTATTATAAATGTTTTGTGAAATGATTCTCTAAGATAACATCACCTCTCACCCAATTAACAAGAAAGAATTAAATTTGAATAGATTAATGCTTGTGAAAATAATTTTCAAGTACTAAAGAGAAAATTAATCTCAATTTAAATTCTTATTGTACCATCCAAAAATGATCAGGAGAATTCAATGTGTATAGTGACACATCCAAAAATGATCTAGGATGTGTTTTGAAACTGAATGATAGAGTTATATCTTAGCCCCAAAATAACTAAAATATTATGAGAAAAACTATCTAACCCATTATTTAGAGTTTGTAGTGATGGTGTTTGCCCCAAAAATTTGATGATATTATCTTTATAGGGAGAAATACAAAATATATACTAATCATAAGAGTTTGAAATATTTCTTTACTTCAAATGAGCAATGAGACAGAGAAGATGGTTGGAGTTAGCAAAAGGTGATGATTATATGATCAATTACCATCTTGGAAAAGCAAACATAATTGATGATATATTAAGTAGAAAATCAGCCAATTTAGTTACTTTATTAATAGTTCAAAGACCTCTTCATATAGAAATACAAAATTTTGAATTTGAGATTATCCTTAAAAGTTTAATTAATAGATTGGCAGCGTTATCAGTATAGTAAAACCTTTTGAAAAAAATTAAAAAAATTATAAATTAAGGATCCTTATTTAAACTTATTGAAGTATGACATTAAGGTAGGAAAAAGAATAAATTTTTAAATTGATAAAGAGGTAATTAGATTTCAAGATAGATTGTGTGTACAAGAGAAGACTAGCATAAAGCAAAAAATTTTAATAAAAGCATACTCATCTTTATATTAAGTGCACTTAATATAGTGCACTATTAGTGGTCAGGAATAAAACACAATCTGATCCAATTTGTTGAGAAGTGTCTCAAATTACAACAAATCAAAATATAATATAAGAGACCAATTACCTTAAATCTATTGTAAATACCCCATGGAAAATGAAAAAATTTCAGTATGCATTTTGTCATGGGTTTACCTAAGGCCAAGACGGGACATGATGCAATTTCGGTGATTATGGATAGATTAATTAAGACGGCTCATTTTCTACCTATTCATGCTAACTATTTCATGGATCAATATATTCAATTATATATCTAGGAGATAATTAGACTCCATAGTGTGTCCATATCCATTGTGTCACATACAGACTTTAGATTCACATCAGGATTTTAGAAGAGTCTTTATTAGGAACTAGAAACAAAGCTTTTACCAGTATTTTTTTTATCCTCAAACATATAACCAATCAAAAAAAAACTATTCAAATATTGGAAGATACACTAAAAGCTTGTGTCTTAGACCTTAAAAGATCATAGAGCAAATATTTACTTTTAATAGAGTTTGCCTACAATAATAGTTAGCAACCATTGGAATGATACCATTTGAAGCACTATATGACAGAAAGTGCAAATCATCTATTCATTAGGATGAGTTGAATGAAAAAATATATTTATGATCAGATTTGGTGAAAGAAACATCAAAAGCAATAGAAAAAATTCATCAAAGAATGAGGACAATACAAAACAGGTATAAATATTATGTCGATAATAGGAAGAGACCTTGGAAATTTGAGATAGTCAATAAAATATTCTTAATAGTAACACTAATGAAAAGAGTTATGAGGTTTAGGAAGAAAGATAAGCTAAGTCCTTGATATATAGGACCATATAAATTCTTGATAAAGATGGTGATGTGGCCTACAAATTAACCTTTTCTTTTGTATTAATAAATATGCATAATATATTACATATATCAATGTGAGAAAGTACATCTCAAATCCTACTTATGTCATAGAAAAACAACCAATATAATTGGATAAAAATTTGACATACAAAGACCAAATGAGCTATATGAATTCTTAATAGAAAAGAGAAAGAATTTTATGATAAGAATATTGCTTTAATTATAGTGCTATAAGAATCGCATAATTGAGAAAGCAACTTAGGAAAGAAAAGAAGAAATGTGAGAAAAATAACCAAAGCTATTAAGGTAAGAAATTTTTGTTGAATCTCGGATTTTGATGATGAAGTCAATTGTCATTTGTTATCTAATCTATGTGTTGAGATAAGTGTGCAGGATTAACTACGATGAGAGTAAGACAAGCAGCAGGTGTTGCGCCGGAGTCAAGATCATGATCACGTTGGGAGTTCGAGAGTTCGACGGAAGTTCGGACGGTCGTCGGAGGTTCAGCGAGAACAGATCCGAGAAGTCCAGAAGCTTGCCAAGCGAAGCTCGTCGGAACTCGCCAGGTGGATCGTCGCAAAGTCCAGGAGTAGGCCGGATGTCCGCAGAAGGATCACCGAGGGTTTATCGGATGATCGACGGAAGTTGGCTGGAAACTCGCCGGAAGAAGCGATTGACGCATCGGAGCAAAGCTGCCGAAGGTGTCTTAGAGTTAATCGTAGTTAGCATGATGATTAAGCATGAAAATGGGAGGTGATCCCATTAGCTTAATCTTGGGGCAATTGGGCCCCTGAAAAGATTCAAATTGGGCCGAATGGAGCGAACCATTCGGACCCTGATTGCACCAGGAGGTGCAACCGCCCCAGCCAGGAGGTGCAACCGCCAGGGCTGCGAGGCTGGGAGGTGCAACCGCCCCAGCCAAGAGGTGCAACCGCCCAGAGCTCAGTCTTCGAGCTAGACTGGGCGGTGCAACCTCCTCTGTCAAGAGGTTGCACCGCCAGAGCTCAAGTTTCGAGCTCTGCCAGGCGATGCAACCACCGAGCTCAGTCTTCGAGCTCAGGCAGAGAGGTGCATCAGCCTGAGCTCAGTCTCGAGCTCTGCCAGGTGATGCAATCACCGAGCTCAGTCTTCGAGCTCTGGCAGAGAGGTGCATCAGCCTGAGCTCAGTTTCGAGCTCTGCCAGGTGATGCAACCACCGAGCTCAGACTTCGAGCTCTGCCAGGCGGTGCAACCACCGAGCTCAGTCTTCGAGCTCTGCCAGGTGATGCAACCATCGAGCTCAGTCTTCGAGCTCTGGCAGAGAGGAGCAATCGCCTGAGCTCAGTCTTCGAGCTCTGCCAGGCGGTGCCACCTCTCCAGTCAAGAGGTGCAACCGCCTGATCCCAGAATTCTGGGATTTGATCGATTTGATCGTTTTGAGCTCGAATTTTGAATTGGGTTGGGGCCTATAAATACCCCACCCATTCAGCACTGAAAAGATACAGACCTACACCGAAATCTTGATCTTTTCTGTGATTCTAAGAGCTCAAAAGTGTTGTAAAGCCTTTAAGTCTCCTCCTTCTGTTCTTCAAGTTTTCAGTTGTAAAGTGAGGAGAGAAAGGTCTGTAAAGGTTGTCTCCTGAGCCTGTCAAAAGGAGAGAAATTGTAAAAGGGCAGTTTGGCCTTCGCCTATTGAAGGAAGGCCCCTAGTTGACGTCGGCAACCTCGTCGGTGGAGGAAGCCAAAAGTGGAGTAGGTCAAGGCTGACCGAACCACTCTAAATCTCTGGTTTGCGTTTATTTTCGAGCACTTTATCATTACTGCAAACCTCCTTCATTACTACTGCTCTCTGCGCTTTCACGAACAAGTTCTAAGTGCTGTTCTTCCGAATCTGCATTCAGACGTAAATTCGTATTTTCATACATTACAGTTTACGTTTACGTTTGATTCTGCAGAACTGTCTTCCGTGCTTTTACGAACGAGCTTCTTTGCAGTTTACACTTACATTTTGATCCTATTGATAACTGCAAACTGTCCTCTACAATTTTACGAACGAGTTTCAACATTTAGACGTAAAACTGCATTCAGACGTAAATCGGCTTTCCTCGCTCAATCATCAGATCTCAGTTCACGTTTACGTCTTGATTTCAACTGCATACTGCCTTCTACGAGTATACAAACAAGTTTCAAAGTTTAGACGTAAATCTGCGTCTAGACGTAAAACTACGTTTAGACGTAAATCTGCGTTTAGACGTAAATCTGAGTTTAAGACGTAAATCTGAGTTTAGACGTAAATCTGCGTTTAGACGTAGAACTGCGTTTAGACGTAAATCTGCGTTTAGACGTAAATCTGCGTTTAGACGTAAATCTGCGTTTAGACGTAAAACTGCATTTAGACGTAAATCTGAGTTTAGACGTAAACTGCGCTTAGACGCAAAACTGCGCTTAGACGCAATCTGCGCTTAGACGCAAACTGCACTTAGATACAAACTGAGAATTTGCTTTTGCATCATAATAGTTTTTGAACGAACGCAGCTTTTGGTTTTTAATCGCTGTAAGATTTCCGCTGCACTAATTCACCCCCCCCCCCTCTTAGTGCTCTCGATCCTAACAATTGGTATCAGAGCAAGGTTAACTCTCTAAAGGATTAAAACCCAAGAGAGATGGCATACGCCGGAAACCAAGAGGGGCATTCGATTACACGTCCACCCATGTTCAGTGGAACGGACTACACTTACTGGAAGACCCGAATGAGGATCTTTCTTATTTCTATGGATTTTGAACTGTGGAACCTTGTTGAAAACGGATTTTCAAAGTCTTCTCTTCCAATGATCGATTGGAATGAGTTGGAAAAGAAGGCTTTCGCTCTTAATGCAAAGGCTATGAATGCCTTATTTTGCGCACTTGATAAAAACGAGTTTAAACGTGTTTCAACTTGCGAAACTGCTTTTGATATTTGGCACACACTTGAAGTGACCCACGAGGGCACAAGTAGAGTGAAAGAGTCAAAAATCAATCTGTTGCTGCATTCTTTTGAACTTTTCCGAATGAAACCGAGTGAAACCATTGGCGACATGTTTACCCGTTTCACGGATGTCGTCAACGGTCTAAAAGGACTCGGAAAAAGTTTTTCGGATTTTGAACTCGTAAATAAAATACTAAGATCCCTTCCTAAAAGTTGGGATCCTAAAGTCACTGCCATTCAAGAGGCAAAGGATCTGCGCAACTTCCCTCTTGAAGAACTAATCGGGTCATTAATGACCTACGAAATGACTTGCAAAGCTCATGAAGAGCAAGAAGACATCCTTCCAAAGAACAGGAAGGATATGGCACTTAAAACTTCTGAATGCCACTTGAGAGAAAACTCAAGTGATGAGGACTGTGATGATGACTTGGCACTTTTGACAAGAAAGTTTAAGAAATTCTTCAAAAGAAACAAGTTTAAAAACGATGTGAAAAATAAACTTGAACCCAAGAAGGACCAAGTGATCTGCTACGAATGTAAAAAGCCGGGACACTACAAGAATGATTGTCCCCAAGTCAAAAGAAGAACATCAAAGAAGAAGGCTCTTCAAGCAACATGGGATGACGCAAGCGCATCTGAAGAAGAAGAGTCCAACACCGAGCAAGTTGCTCATTACGCCTTTATGGCCATCGAAGAGGAGGTAACGAATTTATTAGATGCTGATTTATCTTTCGATGAATTATTAAATGCCTTCCATGATTTATTTGATGAATGCAAAGTTATAAATAGAAAATACAAGTTGCTAAAAAAGGTACATGATAATCTTACTTGTGAGTTTGATAAGTTAAAAGTCGAACATCATGATAGTTTAAATTCATGTATCAAATGTCATGATTTAGAAACTATACAAAAAGAAAACTTGCTACTTAAGGACACCTTGAAGAAATTCGAGGTTGGTAGCAAGTCATTAAACATGATCCTTACAAACAAGGGTCATGCTCCCAAAAGAAGTGGGATTGGATTTGTGAGGAGTCCTCACCAAAATCCAACTACCTTCATAAAAGGCTCCATCTTACATGTTCAACACCAAACCAAGTGCAACTTTTGTTGCAAGTTTGGACACAAGACACATTGTTGTCCCTTCAAGAAAATAAGTCCAAACAAATTAAGTTGGGTTCCTAAAGGAACCATGATAAACTCTATGCAACATGATAGAAAATGTAGATCTATTTATGAGGCACCCAAAAGCAAATGGGTACCTAAACATCATCCTTTCTTGTAGAAAACTAAACAATCGCAAGCTAGGAGCAAGAAATGGTACCTTGATAGTGGATGCTCAAGGCATATGACCGGAGATCCATCTCAATTCTCTAAGCTCACTAGCATAGACGAAGGATATGTCACCTTCGGAGACAACAACAAGGGTAAAATCATTGGCAAAGGAACCATAGGTAACAAATCCAACCTCTCTATTGAAGATGTTTTACTAGTTGATGGTTTAAAACATAACCTCTTGAGCATTAGTCAATTATGTGATAAAGGATATATTATAAGATTTGAATCTAATGCCTGCATCATTGAAAAACCACACAAAAATATATCTATGATTGCATTAAAACAAAACAACGTATACACTATTGACATCAATGACTTATGTGATGAAATGTGCTTTGCCGTTATGAATGAGGATGCTTGGCTATGGCATAGAAGATTAGGTCATGCTAGCATGAAACTAATCACTCAAGTATCATCTAGAGAACTTGTAAGAGGAATTCCTAATATCAAGTTCATCAAAGATAATGTATGTGATGCTTGCCAATTAGGTAAGCAAATTAGGGGTAGCTTCAAAGCTAAGAATCAAATAAGCACCTCTAGGCCCTTACAATTGATCCATATGGACTTGTTCGGACCAATCTCTACATCGAGTCTAGGAGGTAGCAAATACGCCTTTGTCATTATTGATGACTACAGCAGATATACATGGACCTACTTCTTAAAACAAAAAAATGAATGCTTTAGATATTTTACCAAGTTTTGTAAACTTGTTCAAAATGAGAAGGAATCTATGATTTCGTCAATTAGAAGTGATCATGGTGGAGAATTTCAAAACCATGACTTCCAAGAATTCTGTGAACTCAACGGATACAACCATAACTTCTCTACTCCAAGAAATCCTCAACAAAATGGGGTAGTAGAAAGAAAAAATCGAAATTTACAAGAAATGGCAAGAACCATGTTGAATGAACATAGCCTACCCAAATATTTTTGGGCCGAAGCTGTAAACACTGCATGCTATATTTTAAATAGAGTCCTAGTAAGACCCTTACTCACCAAAACTCCTTATGAGTTATGGAATAACAAAAAACCCAATGTCTCATATTTTAAAGTCTTTGGGTGTAAGTGTTTTATCTTGAATGAAAAGGATAACTTAGGAAAATTCGATGCTAAATCTGATGAAGGAATCTTTCTTGGTTATTCTTCGGTTTCTAAAGCTTTTCGCATCTTCAATAAAAGAACCTTAATTATTGAAGAATCCATCCATGTTGTTTTCAATGAGATTTCAGAAATTAAGAAAAATGATCTTGATGATGATGTTAATTTTGATTCCTTGAATTTAAACGAAACCCCGTCTCCAACTAGCAACTTGGATGCATCCACTTCCAAAACATCCTTACCCAAGGATTGGAAGTATATAGATGCTCATCCTAATGAGCTAATCCTAGGAGACACATCAAAGGGGGTTCAAACACGATCTTCTTTTAAAAACTTTTGTGCCAACGCCGCTTTTCTCTCCCAAATTGAACCCAAATGTGTTGATGAAGCCATGAAAGATGATTCATGGATTATCGCAATGCAAGATGAATTAAATCAATTTGAGAGAAATGAGGTGTGGACGCTTGTTCCTAGGCCAAATGACCATTTAGTAATTGGTACTAAATGGGTCTTTAGAAACAAGCAAGATGAAAATGGTATCGTGGTTAGAAACAAGGCTAGATTAGTGGCCAAAGGTTTCAACCAAGAAGAAGGTATCGATTACGAAGAAACCTTCGCACCTGTGGCTCGATTGGAAGCCATAAGGATGCTCCTTGCCTACGCTAGTTGCAATAATTTTAAGTTATTTCAAATGGATGTTAAAAGCGCTTTTCTAAATGGTTTCATTTCCGAAGAAGTTTATGTTGAACAACCTCCTGGATTTGAAAATAATGGCTACCCTAATCATGTGTTTAGATTAACTAAAGCTCTCTATGGTTTAAAACAAGCCCCAAGGGCTTGGTATGAGAGACTTAGCTCTTTTCTCATTGAAAATAATTTCATAAAAGGCAAGGTTGATACTACTGTTGAATCTCGTATTTTGATGATGAAACTACTTGATATATGTTTATGATTTAATCTGCGTTTTGAGTGACGCAGGATGCTTCCATCAGGATGAGACAATTAAAGCAGGAAAATCATGTTGTGCCGAAGGAACATGTCAGAAGATTGGACGTCGGGCCGGTGGATCGGTCGACGTATCGACAGAAGGCTTCGGGCCGTGGACTCGGGCATCGGGCCAAGAAGAGCGGGTATTGTGCCAAGGATATCGGAGTTGCGGAGTCGACTGGCCGATTGGGCAATAGGCTGCAGAAGAGGACGATGCGCCGAAGAATCGGACGAAGCGTCGAGGGACCAATGACATGTCGGACAACTTGGTTAATTGCTTAGGATTAATTGTCTCGATCGAAGTTTTGTTTTGTTGTGCAGGATTAACTACGATAAAAGATAGACAAGCAGCAGGTGTTGCGCCGAAGTCAAGATCATGATCACGTTGGGAGTTCGAGAGTTCGACGGAAGTTCGGACGGTCGTCGGAGGTTCAGCGAGAACAGATCCGAGAAGTCCAGAAGCTTGCCAAGCGAAGCTCGTCGGAACTCGCCAGGTGGATCGTCGCAAAGTCCAGGAGTTTGCCGGAAGTCCGCAGAAGGATCACCGAGGGTTTATTGGATGATCGACGGAAGTTGGCTGGAAACTCGCCGGAAGAAGCGATTGACGCATCGGAGCAAAGCTGCAGAAGTTGTATTAGAGTTAATCGTAGTTAGCATGATGATTAAGCATGAAAATGGGAGGTGATCCCATTAGCTTAATCTTGGGGCAATTGGGCCCCTGAAAAGATTCAAATTGGGCCGAATGGAGCGAACCATTCGGACCCTGATTGCACCAGGAGGTGCAACCGCCCCAGCCAGGAGGTGCAACCGCCAGGGCTGTGAGGTTGGGAGGTGCAACCGCCCCAGCCAGGAGGTGCAACCGCCAGGGCTGCGAGGCTGGGAGGTGCAACCGCCCCAGCCAAGAGGTGCAACCGCCCAGAGCTCAGTCTTCGAGCTAGACTGGGCGGTGCAACCTCCTCTGTCAAGAGGTTGCACCGCCAGAGCTCAAGTTTCGAGCTCTGCCAGGCGATGCAACCACCGAGCTCAGTCTTCGAGCTCTGGCAGAGAGGTGCATCAGCCTAAGCTCAGTCTCGAGCTCTGCCAGGTGATGCAATCACCGAGCTCAGTCTTCGAGCTCTGGCAGAGAGGTGCATCAGCCTGAGCTCAGTTTCGAGCTCTGCCAGGTGATGCAACCACCGAGCTCAAACTTCGAGCTCTGCCAGGCGGTGCAACCACCGAGCTCAGTCTTCGAGCTCTGCCAGGTGATGCAACCATCGAGCTCAGTCTTCGAGCTCTGGCAGAGAGGAGCAATCGCCTGAGCTCAGTCTTCGAGCTCTGCCAGGCGGTGCCACCTCTCCAGTCAAGAGGTGCAACCGCCTGATCCCAGAATTCTGGGATTTGATCGATTTGATCGTTTTGAGCTCGAATTTTGAATTGGGTTGGGGCCTATAAATACCCCACCCATTCAGCACTGAAAAGATACAGACCTACACCGAAATCTTGATCTTTTCTGTGATTCTAAGAGCTCAAAAGTGTTGTAAAGCCTTTAAGTCTCCTCCTTCTGTTCTTCAAGTTTTCAGTTGTAAAGTGAGGAGAGAAAGGTCTGTAAAGGTTGTCTCCTGAGCCTGTCAAAAGGAGAGAAATTGTAAAAGGGCAGTTTGGCCTTCGCCTATTGAAGGAAGGCCCCTAGTTGACGTCGGCAACCTCGTCGGTGGAGGAAGCCAAAAGTGGAGTAGGTCAAGGCTGACCGAACCACTCTAAATCTCTGGTTTGCGTTTATTCTCGAGCACTTTATCATTACTGCAAACCTCCTTCATTACTACTGCTCTCTGCGCTTTCACGAACAAGTTCTAAGTGCTGTTCTTCCGAATCTGCATTCAGACGTAAATTCGTATTTTCATACATTACAGTTTACGTTTACGTTTGATTCTGCAGAACTGTCTTCCGTGCTTTTACGAACGAGCTTCTTTGCAGTTTACACTTACATTTTGATCCTATTGATAACTGCAAACTGTCCTCTACAATTTTACGAACGAGTTTTCAACATTTAGACGTAAAACTGCATTCAGACGTAAATCGGCTTTCCTCGCTCAATCATCAGATCTCAGTTCACGTTTACGTCTTGATTTCAACTGCATACTGCCTTCTGCGAGTATACAAACAAGTTTCAAAGTTTAGACGTAAATCTGCGTCTAGACGTAAAACTGCGTTTAGACGTAAATCTGCGTTTAGACGTAAATCTGAGTTTAAGACGTAAATCTGAGTTTAGACGTAAATCTGCGTTTAGACGTAAAACTGCGTTTAGACGTAAATCTGCGTTTAGACGTAAATCTGCGTTTAGACGTAAAACTGCATTTAGACGTAAATCTGCGTTTAGACGTAAAACTGCATTTAGACGTAAATCTGAGTTTAGACGTAAACTGCGCTTAGACGTAAAACTGCGCTTAGACGCAATCTGCGCTTAGACGCAAACTGCACTTAGATACAAACTGAGAATTTGCTTTTGCATCATAATAGTTTTTGAACGAACGCAGCTTTTGGTTTTTAATCGCTGTAAGATTTCCGCTGCACTAATTCACCCCCCCCCCTCTTAGTGTTCTCGATCCTAACAATTGGTATCAGAGCGGGGTATTTCTCATTTCGGATTTACACCCGAGAGAAATGGCTCTTCAAGAGGGCTTTTCGGTCTTTCGTCCACCGTTCTTTAACGGATTGGACTATACTTTTTGGAAAACTCGAATGAGAGTTTTCTTGATTTCTCTAAATCTGGATTTATGGAATATCGTTGAAAATAGCTTTCAACTTCCCTCTAAACCGACGAACGAATGGTCGGATTTGGAGAAGAAGTATTTCTCTTTAAACGCAAAGGCTATTAATGCCTTATTTTGCGCTTTGGACAAAAATGAGTTCAATCGGATTTCTACGTGCGAAACAGCTTTTGACATTTGGCGAACACTTGAAATCACGCACGAGGGAACTAGTAGTGTCAAAGACTCGAAAGTTAACTTTTTATTGCATGATTTCGAGCTTTTTCGAATGCAACCAAGCGAGACTATAGGCGACATGTACACCCGTTTCACGGATGTCGTCAATAGTTTAAGAGCTCTTGGAAAATGTTTTTTGGACTTTGAACTCGTAAACAAGATTTTGCGTTCTCTTTCTAAGAAGTGGGATTCAAAAGTAACTGCAATACAAGAAGCTAAAAACCTAAACAACTTACCACTTGAAGAACTAATTGGGTCATTGATGACATATGAAATGGTGTACAATGCACATGATGAACATGTTGAACTCTGGACAAATGAATGCCACTTGAGCGATGACTCAAGTGATGAGGACAATGATGAACAAAACAACCTTCCAAAGAACAGGAAGGATTTGGGACATAGAACATTTGAAGACCACTCGAGCCTAAGCTCAAGTGATGGTGAACTTAAACTACAGATGAAACGAAAATTAAAAAGCAAAAAGAATCAAACTACTTGCTTTAAACGCAAGAAGAAGAACAAAAATTGGGATGAATCGAGCTCCTCCGAAGAAGAGAAAGTCAACAAAAGCAAGGCGGCAAACTACGCCTTAACAGCCTACAATGATGAGGTAATCGAAATCCCCCTAATTTACTTCGAAATTACATGATGCTTTTCATGATGCATTTTTCTTTTTCTTTAAATTTTCTTGAAAATTATATTTTTAATAATTTAACAATGAAAATGCAAAAATATGATCATGCTTGTAATCTTGAAAATGATAATGAAAATTACATGTCTTATGTTAATGTAAGATAGAAATCTAATGATTTTACACCTAGTGAGATTAATCTTATTTATGTGCTTGAGAAGCAAGAATGTATATTTTGATGATTTTCATATTGCTTTTCAATGACGATACATGGCTTTTGTCTGGAAGGCTTGATATTTTTCATTGTCTTTGTTTATTAAATATAATGTATGGTTTTGACATAAGAATAAAGATTTGAGCATGCTATTATAAAGTCAATCATAAATTAAAACTAAAGAAGTTTTAGGCATTTATAAGAATCATTCAAAATTATGTTCAATGAAACCTTGCTTAATGTTGCAATGAAAATATTAAAGTTATACTTGATGATTTACAAATGCTACACTTTAAATATAAATCATTCTTCAATCAGATTAAATGCTTCAATCATTTTCTAACTCTAGAGTTCTCGATTTTGGTGAAATACAAGTGATAAATTCATTTATGATATCTTGTAAATCACTTGAATTATGAATGAGTTTTTTTTTATGATGTGTTAAAAGAATCACTTAAAAAGAAAATGTTTTTCCCATTTTATCGAGATTAATGATTTCATGTGAATCTCGAAACTAATTTTGATGAAATAGTAATAACGTTATTCATGTTATGAATCTTAAAAATGATAATATGCTTCATGTGATAATATGAATACATGAAACACTTATGATATTCTGTGTATTCATAAAATATTTATCTCATCATCCAATAACTCTTCTTGATATTCCTTATGAGATGAAATGAAATAATGCATGAAATACATGAAACACTTATGATATTCTGTGTATTCATAAAATATTTATCTCATCATCCAATAACTCTTCTTGATATTTCTTATGAGATGAAATGAAATAATGCATGAAATACAAATGAGGAGTTAATGATCATGCATGGTAGGATATAATTTGACAAAATTGATACCATCATGATATGAAACATTTATGATGTACAATTATGCATGCAATACTTGTGCTTTCTAATTATGATGTGATGTATTGCATATGATGTAAATCATGATTTAAAATGCTATGAGTGCCAAGTTACACATTTTGAGAAGAAATTGTTATATTGAAATATTAATGTAATTATGAATGGTGATATGATATCATGCATGTAATACTTCAAGTTATGATAATGATGCATGCAATGATAAAATATTCATGATGAAAAATTGTCTTGACATTCATAACTTGATTATCCATCATTTGTCATGATTTTGAAATCGTTCTAAAAGGAAAAGAGAACTACAAAACTGTATTCTCTCTTTCATTTTTACAATGACAAAGGGGGAGATAGCTAGCTTGTACAAGTCAAGAAGATGCAAAAACTTGATTGCTAGCTTACCTATTTTAAGAAGCAAAGATTGCTAACTTGCTTATTTCAAGAAGAAAAATTGTCTTCTTGAACATCACTATCTTGAATATCTCAAGAAGCAAAACTTGCAATTTGCACATTGCAATAGGAAGCAAGAATCATGAGCTTACACAAGAAATTTATCTTGCATTTGCTTTCGAAATCTTTGCTAGCTTATATATTGTGAAACTTGTATATCATAAAAATTGCTAGCTTGTTGGTCTAAAGAGAAGCAAAAAGTTGCTATCTCAAAAGAAACAAATGTGCTATTTTGCCTATCTCAAGAGGCAAAAATGCTAACTTGCACATCTAGCAAAACTTGACAAATTTGCATATATCAAGAAGCAAGAGTTGCTTTCTTGAACATCTCAAAATTGCTAGCTTGCGGGCCTTAAAATGTAGAAATTTTTTGCTAGCTTGTATATGGTAAACCTGCTATCATACTATCATGATGATGAGTATGTCTTATCTTTATGATTGTATTTGAAAAACTATGGCAAAAATACGTCCTAATGATTGAACGTGTTAAAATTATTTTTCGAACCTTCTTGATTGAATGATCGAATCACTTGATTGGCATAATGATTTTACACAATTACATGTTGAAAATTATGTGCTTGAATACAAAACTTCCATGATAACAAGCATGCTTTACCTTCATGATTGTAATTGAATATCTATAGCAAAACCTTGTCCGAATGGAAGAAAGAGTCAAATTTCATTTTTCGGATTCTCTTGAATCTAACATATCAAGTTCACTCTCTTCCAAACTTAACAAGCATATGTCATATCAAGTTTAGTTCATATCATTGATTTTTGACATATGTAATTAACTAGCAAATACATCTCTCATACACACATCATGTGAAAAATATTTTTTGAGAAATGGATTTGATGAATATGGATGAAAGTGTTTTTACTTGCAAGGATTTATTTCACATACATAACAACAAGCACTTATGCTTAAAATTTGCTTATATCGTTCTCCGTTTTGTTGATGACAAAGGGGGAGAAATATATGAATTGATGATATGAACACTGATGCTAGGCTTGCATCATCAAGAGATATATGAATTGATATGATTGCCATATTTGCAATGCTTGCATCATTAAGAGATATATGAATTGATGCTATGATTGCCAAACTTGTATTATGCCATGTTTTCATCATGCGTTAAGATATCAAAAACTTGTATCGTAATTTTACGCGTTGATATCTTACCATGTGATGAACTGCTATAATTGATAAACACTTGAAATGTTTGCATTATGATATCAAAAGCTTACATCGTAATTTTTTCATGTTGATATTTGATATTAGCAAACTTGCATGATGATAAAACTTGATATTATGTTTTTCATGCAATGAGTTGAATCAATATCACAAACACTTGATTGTGATACTTCTCCTTTTTGTTGATGACAAAGGGGGAGAAGTATGTTGATGAAAGTATGTTGATGACATGACATGTGATGCATAAGTTTATGCATAAGTTCATGTTGACGTGTTGCAAGTATTCATGATGAATATTGCAATGACTTGATTTCAGTTTGAATTCAAGGTTCTATCAATATGGCATATTGATAGGGGGAGTTTGTTTAAACTCCGGGAGTTAAGTTTAACTCCGTCATCAAGTGGTTGTCATCATCAAAAAGGGGGAGATTGTTGAATCTCGTATTTTGATGATGAAACTACTTGATATATGTTTATGATTTAATCTGCGTTTTGAGTGACGCAGGATGCTTCCATCAGGATGAGACAATTAAAGCAGGAAAATCATGTTGTGCCGAAGGAACATGTCAGAAGATTGGACGTCGGGCCGGTGGATCGGTCGACGTATCGACAGAAGGCTTCGGGCCGTGGACTCGGGCATCGGGCCAAGAAGAGCGGGTATTGTGCCAAGGATATCGGAGTTGCGGAGTCGACTGGCCGATTGGGCAATAGGCTGCAGAAGAGGACGATGCGCCGAAGAATCGGACGAAGCGTCGAGGGACCAATGACATGTCGGACAACTTGGTTAATTGCTTAGGATTAATTGTCTCGACCGAAGTTTTGTTTTGTTGTGCAGGATTAACTACGATAAAAGATAGACAAGCAGCAGGTGTTGCGCCGGAGTCAAGATCATGATCACGTTGGGAGTTCGAGAGTTCGACGGAAGTTCGGACGGTCGTCGGAGGTTCAGCGAGAACAGATCCGAGAAGTCCAGAAGCTTGCCAAGCGAAGCTCGTCGGAACTCGCCAGGTGGATCGTCGCAAAGTCCAGGAGTTTGCCGGAAGTCCGCAGAAGGATCACCGAGGGTTTATTGGATGATCGACGGAAGTTGGCTGGAAACTCGCCGGAAGAAGCGATTGACGCATCGGAGCAAAGCTGCAGAAGTTGTCTTAGAGTTAATCGTAGTTAGCATGATGATTAAGCATGAAAATGGGAGGTGATCCCATTAGCTTAATATTGGGGCAATTGGGCCCCTGAAAAGATTCAAATTGGGCCGAATGGAGCGAACCATTCGGACCCTGATTGCACCAGGAGGTGCAACCGCCCCAGCCAGGAGGTGCAACCGCCAGGGCTGTGAGGTTGGGAGGTGCAACCGCCCCAGCCAGGAGGTGCAACCGCCAGGGCTGCGAGGCTGGGAGGTGCAACCGCCCCAGCCAAGAGGTGCAACCGCCCAGAGCTCAGTCTTCGAGCTAGACTGGGCGGTGCAACCTCCTCTGTCAAGAGGTTGCACCGCCAGAGCTCAAGTTTCGAGCTCTGCCAGGCGATGCAACCACCGAGCTCAGTCTTCGAGCTCTGGCAGAGAGGTGCATCAGCCTGAGCTCAGTCTCGAGCTCTGCCAGGTGATGCAATCACCGAGCTCAGTCTTCGAGCTCTGGCAGAGAGGTGCATCAGCCTGAGCTCAGTTTCGAGCTCTGCCAGGTGATGCAACCACCGAGCTCAAACTTCGAGCTCTGCCAGGCGGTGCAACCACCGAGCTCAGTCTTCGAGCTCTGCCAGGTGATGCAACCATCGAGCTCAGTCTTCGAGCTCTGGCAGAGAGGAGCAATCGCCTGAGCTCAGTCTTCGAGCTCTGCCAGGCGGTGCCACCTCTCCAGTCAAGAGGTGCAACCGCCTAATCCCAGAATTCTGGGATTTGATCGATTTTGATCGTTTTGAGCTCGAATTTTGAATTGGGTTGGGGCCTATAAATACCCCACCCATTCAGCACTGAAAAGATACAGACCTACACCGAAATCTTGATCTTTTCTGTGATTCTAAGAGCTCAAAAGTGTTGTAAAGCCTTTAAGTCTCCTCCTTCTGTTCTTCAAGTTTTCAGTTGTAAAGTGAGGAGAGAAAGGTCTGTAAAGGTTGTCTCCTGAGCCTGTCAAAAGGAGAGAAATTGTAAAAGGGCAGTTTGGCCTTCGCCTATTGAAGGAAGGCTCCTAGTTGACGTCGGCAACCTCGTCGGTGGAGGAAGCCAAAAGTGGAGTAGGTCAAGGCTGACCGAACCACTCTAAATCTCTGGTTTGCGTTTATTCTCGAGCACTTTATCATTACTGCAAACCTCCTTCATTACTACTGCTCTCTGCGCTTTCACGAACAAGTTCTAAGTGTTGTTCTTCCGAATCTGCATTCAGACGTAAATTCGTATTTTCATACATTACAGTTTACGTTTACGTTTGATTCTGCAGAACTGTCTTCCGTGCTTTTACGAACGAGCTTCTTTGCAGTTTACACTTACATTTTGATCCTATTGATAACTGCAAACTGTCCTCTACAATTTTACGAACGAGTTTTCAACATTTAGACGTAAAACTGCATTCAGACGTAAATCGGCTTTCCTCGCTCAATCATCAGATCTCAGTTCATGTTTACGTCTTGATTTCAACTGCATACTGCCTTCTGCGAGTATACAAACAAGTTTCAAAGTTTAGACGTAAATCTGCGTCTAGACGTAAAACTGCGTTTAGACGTAAATCTGCGTTTAGACGTAAATCTGAGTTTAAGACGTAAATCTGAGTTTAGACGTAAATCTGCGTTTAGACGTAAAACTGCGTTTAGACGTAAATCTGCGTTTAGACGTAAATCTACGTTTAGACGTAAATCTGCGTTTAGACGTAAAACTGCATTTAGACGTAAATCTGCGTTTAGACGTAAAACTGCATTTAGACGTAAATCTGAGTTTAGACGTAAACTGCGCTTAGACGCAAAACTGCGCTTAGACGCAATCTGCGCTTAGACGCAAACTGCACTTAGATACAAACTGAGAATTTGCTTTTGCATCATAATAGTTTTTGAACGAACGCAGCTTTTGGTTTTTAATCGATGTAAGATTTCCGCTGCACTAATTCACCCCCCCCCTCTTAGTGCTCTCGATCCTAACAACTACATTGTTTATCAAGAATTTTGAAAATAATTTTCTCATTGTTCAGATTTATGTTGATGATATTATCTTTGGTTCTACAAATGAATCTCTTTGTGAATCCTTTGCGAAAACTATGAGTCATGAATTCGAAATGAGTCTAATGGGAGAGTTAACATTCTTCTTAGGCCTACAAATCAAACAACTAAGCAATGGCATCTTTATTAGTCAAACCAAATATGCTGTGAGTTTGCTAAAGAAGTTCAAAATGAATAATTCAAAAGCCATTGACACTCCTATGAGCACCTCCACTAAGTTAGAAATTGATGAGAATGGAGAAAGCTTCGATCAAAAAACCTATAGGGGTATGATAGGAAGTTTACTTTACCTCACTGCCACCAGACCAGACATCATGTTCAGTGTAGGACTTTGTGCTAGATTTCAATCAGACCCTAAGATATCTCATCTCAAAGCAGTCAAAAGAATACTCAGATATCTTAATGGAACTACCAATCTCGGATTATGGTACCCAAAATCAGAAAATTTTGAATTAACAGCTTATGCTGATGCGGACTTCGCTGGCTGTAGACTAGACAGAAAAAGCACATCAGGATCATGTCAATTTTTAGGACATGCCCTTGTATCCTGGTCATCTAAGAAACAAAACTCGGTTGCCCTATCAACAACCGAAGCTGAATACATTGCAGCAAGTGCATGCTGTGCACAAGTTGTATGGATGAAAAACACTTTAGAAGATTACAAAGTGAATCTTAAAGATATTCCCATTAAATGTGATAACACGAGTGCAATATGCTTAACTAAAAATCCTATACAACACTCAAGAACAAAACACATTGATATTAGACATCACTTTATACGAGATCATGTCTCTAATCATGATGTAACCATAGAGTTTATTGATACCAAACATCAACTGGCTGATATCTTCACAAAACCCCTATGTGAAGAACAATTTGATTACATAAGAAAAGAATTAGGAATGTTGATTTGTCCAAATACTTAAACTAGTTAAAATTATTTCTCGGATGTTATTACTATTACATGCCTTGACAACGCTTGATCAAATAACATGTTGCAAATTATGTGACAAATATTTTTAACCAAATGCATGTAAGAAGTTCATTTTTCGGTTTGTATGCTAAAAATGGGATGTTCCTGTACACTCTTATGAAAACTCTTTGAAAAATGACTTTCCTCCGTCAAGCAAAAACAATAAAGAGATATATGTGTCATGACTTCCTTTATGTACTTGATAATGCTATCATGCTTTTTGTTGATGACAAAGGGGGAGAAACATATGAATTGATAAACACTATGTCATAGCTGAACTGCCATAATCATGTCTATGTCATAGTTGCAAATACTTGAGTGATGCTATAAACAATGTTATGCCATCCTTGCATCACCAAGAGATATGTGAACATGTGCTATAGTTTGCATCATATCTTGATTTGATATTCTATAGAAAATGCAAACTTGCTAGAAAATCTCAAATGTGTGCATCATGTAAAAAGTCCTTCGTAGCTTTATATTATTACATGATGAATAGTTACAAACACTATCATACAAACTTGATGATGTATGTCATGCCTTGACATCATTCTTGAAGAGATACATCATGATGGGCATCATGATGAGAGCATTGATAAGTTTAACTGATCTAACTTATCAATACGTCACTTGAATTCTTTGGTCTTGAATTCAAGGTTGACTTATCTCAACTATGGCATATAGATAGGGGGAGTTAAGGACAACTCCTTTATCAATTGATTGTCATCATCAAAAAGGGGGAGATTGTTGAATCTCGGATTTTGATGATGAAGTCAATTGTCATTTGTTATCTAATCTATGTGTTGAGATAAGTGTGCAGGATTAACTACGATGAGAGTAAGACAAGCAGCAGGTGTTGCGCCGGAGTCAAGATCATGATCACGTTGGGAGTTCGAGAGTTCGACGGAAGTTCGGACGGTCGTCGGAGGTTCAGCGAGAACAGATCCGAGAAGTCCAGAAGCTTGCCAAGCGAAGCTCGTCGGAACTCGCTAGGTGGATCGTCGCAAAGTCCAGGAGTATGCCGGATGTCCGCAGAAGGATCACCGAGGGTTTATCGGATGATCGACGGAAGTTGGCTGGAAACTCGCCGGAAGAAGCGATTGACGCATCGGAGCAAAGCTGCAGAAGGTGTCTTAGAGTTAATCGTAGTTAGCATGATGATTAAGCATGAAAATGGGAGGTGATCCCATTAGCTTAATCTTGGGGCAATTGGGCCTCTGAAAAGATTCAAATTGGGCCGAATGGAGCGAACCATTCGGACCTTGATTGCACCAGGAGGTGCAACCGCCCCAGTCAGGAGGTGCAACCGCCAGGGCTGCGAGGCTGGGAGGTGCAACCGCCCCAGCCAAGAGGTGCAACCGCCCAGAGCTCAGTCTTCGAGCTAGACTAGGCGGTGCAACCTCCTCTGTCAAGAGGTTGCACCGCCAGAGCTCAAGTTTCGAGCTCTGCCAGGCGATGCAACCACCGAGCTCAGTCTTCGAGCTCAGGCAGAGAGGTGCATCAGCCTGAGCTCAGTCTCGAGCTCTGCCAGGTGATGCAATCACCGAGCTCAGTCTTCGAGCTCTGGCAGAGAGGTGCATCAGCCTGAGCTCAGTTTCGAGCTCTGCCAGGTGATGCAACCACCGAGCTCAGACTTCGAGCTCTGCCAGGCGGTGCAACCACCGAGCTCAGTCTTCGAGCTCTGCCAGGTGATGCAACCATCGAGCTCAGTCTTCGAGCTCTGGCAGAGAGGAGCAATCGCCTGAGCTCAGTCTTCGAGCTCTGCCAGGCGGTGCCACCTCTCCAGTCAAGAGGTGCAACCGCCTGATCCCAGAATTCTGGGATTTGATCGATTTGATCGTTTTGAGCTCGAATTTTGAATTGGGTTGGGGCCTATAAATACCCCACCCATTCAGCACTGAAAAGATACAGACCTACACCGAAATCTTGATCTTTTCTGTGATTCTAAGAGCTCAAAAGTGTTGTAAAGCCTTTAAGTCTCCTCCTTCTGTTCTTCAAGTTTTCAGTTGTAAAGTGAGGAGAGAAAGGTCTGTAAAGGTTGTCTCCTGAGCCTATCAAAAGGAGAGAAATTGTAAAAGGGCAGTTTGGCCTTCGCCTATTGAAGGAAGGCCCCTAGTTGACGTCGGCAACCTCGTCGGTGGAGGAAGCCAAAAGTGGAGTAGGTCAAGGCTGACCGAACCACTCTAAATCTCTGGTTTGCGTTTATTCTCGAGCACTTTATCATTACTGCAAACCTCCTTCATTACTACTGCTCTCTGCGCTTTCACGAACAAGTTCTAAGTGCTGTTCTTCCGAATCTGCATTCAGACGTAAATTCGTATTTTCATACATTACAGTTTACGTTTACGTTTGATTCTGCAGAACTGTCTTCCGTGCTTTTACGAACGAGCTTCTTTGCAGTTTACACTTACATTTTGATCCTATTGATAACTGCAAACTGTCCTCTACAATTTTACGAACGAGTTTCAACATTTAGACGTAAAACTGCATTCAGACGTAAATCGGCTTTCCTCGCTCAATCATCAGATCTCAGTTCACGTTTACGTCTTGATTTCAACTGCATACTGCCTTCTGCGAGTATACAAACAAGTTTCAAAGTTTAGACGTAAATCTGCGTCTAGACGTAAAACTGCGTTTAGACGTAAATCTGCGTTTAGACGTAAATCTGAGTTTAAGACGTAAATCTGAGTTTAGACGTAAATCTGCGTTTAGACGTAGAACTGCGTTTAGACGTAAATCTGCGTTTAGACGTAAATCTGCGTTTAGACGTAAATCTGCGTTTAGACGTAAAACTGCATTTAGACGTAAATCTGAGTTTAGACGTAAACTGCGCTTAGACGCAAAACTGCGCTTAGACGCAATCTGCGCTTAGACGCAAACTGCACTTAGATACAAACTGAGAATTTGCTTTTGCATCATAATAGTTTTTGAACGAACGCAGCTTTTGGTTTTTAATCGCTGTAAGATTTCCGCTGCACTAATTCACCCCCCCCTCTTAGTGCTCTCGATCCTAACAATTTTGAGGATAAAATTTTTATTAGAATAAAATTATTGTAGTGCTCGAGTCTTACACACATTAAATTATATGTAGCATGCCAACAGAAGTACAAATAATATGTAAATATTTCTCTCAGTTAGTGATATGATTTATGATATTTATGCTTCATAAATATGATAAATAATATATTCATATTCTTTTCTTTTAAAGTTAAAATACATACTTTTTAAAATTAGTATTCATAATATTATATGAAATATTGGTTGAACATACATAAGCATCAATATTTATTTTAAGTATATTTTGTGGTGAAAAAGTATGGTTTTTTGGTGCAACAAACTTAAGTGTATTAGCATATTTGAGTATAAGATTAAGTTATGATAATAAACATACATATAGTGACTCAAAGTGATAATTAAATTTTGATCGATCTTAAGTTAATCTCAAGGCCTAAATGATAATTAAGTTTGACCATGATTGAAGTAAGAAGTTTTTAGTTTTAAACATTATGTATGTGAAGGATAATAAGCTACTTAGACATGGATGAAATAATAAAAAATTAAATAAAGATGAAAATTAAATAAGAATGTTATACTAAAAATATCGAGATACATAACTAAGATTGATATATGAGTTTAGACCAAAAATATCATCTTGGCTAAACCAAATTAGACTTAATTTAGGTTACTACAATATTATAATTATATTAATAAAAAAATTTCTTAGAGACTTCTCCTTTATTTAATCCTTATCTACTTTATCAACTTGATAACCCATGATTTTTTTCTATTTTTCATTAGTCATTCTCTCAATTTTTCTTATGGAGGCTAAGAAACCCAACTTTAAAGAGTGTTGAGATAAAAAAAATCTAATTATTCTCATGCTATACTTAGGATTTTAGTTTTACACATTATAGATTAAGCTTTTGAGTAACCTAAATTTCAAATTAATCTATGATTTTTAAATATGTTTTGTTTGAAACTATTATAGCTATAAGGCCCTTGATATGCTTTTAATTTGAAACCAGTATATAGAGTTATAAGTGTCCTAATATGAGGCACTAAGAGTTCTCCTATTTTCTAAAAATAGGTTTTATTCAAGCTAAATTAATTCACTTAGAAATATAATTAGACTCTGTCCTTTATATATTTTAAAAATTTTCTTTAGGGTTCAGTAATATTTAGAATTAAGTGAATATCATATGAGGTTTATAAGTTCAGATAATCCTAACTCAATTTCACCAAAACAGAATATGCATTAGTAACTAAATTATGGGAGGAATTTAGCCTCTAAATAATTATATTTTCAGCTAAAAATTAATATGTATTTAGTTTTATATGCCTCCTAATATTCTACAAAATTACACAATAATTCAAGTTCATTTGATAAGCTAGAATAGTAAAGTAAAATTACATCATAGAATTATGTGATGGTCTAATTGATATTCTCTAATTAATTAAATTATAAAATAGATTATTAAAAAAATTAGTGGTGAAAATTAAAGAAATTTTCAGGTTAAGTATAATCTATTTTATAAGGGATTTCATCAAAATTATATCATAAATTATTTCTATGAATTATTATATATTAATTGAGATATCTCATAATCTTATAATCCTAATTTAATAGGTGTACCACACTCCTTAACACACTCGATCATTAAAAACATGATCTTTCACTTTGATATCATTATTTTTTGGGTTAAATCAAGTAACTATAAATTTAATTTACTATAAAATAATGATCGTATAAATTATTATATTTATAATATATTTTTTTAAAAAATATATATTTAATGATATAATTGTCATTAGTTGAAATAAATATATTTTTAAAATATAAAAATATATAAATTATAATAAAATTATATTATATGTATGTATATATGATGATGTGTAGTGTGGGAGTCCCTTATTTTCTATGACGTGCAATGTGAGAATGCATGAATATATTATGACATGCAATTCAAGTATATACTATAATATACAGCGTGTGTGACGTACAGTGTGAGAGTATATATATATAATATGATATGCGATGTGGAAGTATACTTATATATTATAATGTTATGCGGTGTATGAATGCATGTATAAGTTATGATATGTGATATAAAAGTCATGTGCCATAAGATTATGATATGTGATATAAAAGTCATGTGTCATAAGATGTGGTGTTTATCATTAAATATCTTATATCGATGATTTCAAAATATTATTTACATACTATATGTATAAAAGAAACAATATCATTTTACTTAGTAAATTAGTATATTTTACTTTTAAGATTATCTATTTTCACTACACTCTATTACTAGCGATAAAAAAATTAAAAAAATAGCATCCTACTTCAATCATACATGCAAGATATAGATATAACTAGGAATATAAATGTTACATCTGATATGATTAGCAAGAGTTTTCGTAAGAAGTTTTTAAATAACATTACAAAGTAGATGATGAAAACATGTAACTATGGATGGAATGAATACTAAATAGATTTTAGTCCAACTTTCAAAGGAGATGAGAGGAGGCATAAAAGACATTGAAAGCCCAAGACTCTTTCTAAGGCTTATCTAAGTTAAGGGCATTGAAAATTTTATTATTTCAAAAAAGGTAATGATAAATTAGAAAAAGGTCAAGTCTTGTTATTTGTGAAAAGAAAACTTGGTCCAATCAAGGGGTCTGTCAATGACGTGGATCAAAATTTCTCATAGCAAAGAGAAAAATATCGTAGAATATCATCAGTGGAGGTAAGAATTTTATTATCGGAAGAAGTGATAACAGAAATTCTCGTAGAATTGAACCGGTTAGTATAAAAATCTCTATGCCCAATCCATCTAAATTTAAAGACAATCCATCATTTATTGTGAAGGATCCGAAGTTTATGGGACTGTTCATCCGAAAGATGATAATGACATTTTAGAGATGGTGGATTCCAGAGGCCAATTACAATGTCTAGCCAATTGGTGAGTTTGTGGATAGGTTTAGATAGATGTTGGTGTAAGGAATAGAGTGGATTATAAGAAGATAGAAAGTCACTCCATACTTCATTTACTAGATCTTTGACAATCGGTCTAATATAGTAGTTGCAACTTTAAAAGAGATGTTTTTGAGATCCAGCAACTTTAATAAGCAAAGTAGAGTGGTCGAAAGAAATTTTTGTAATGTGTACATTTAAAACATCGTTAAAAATATAAAATCAAAAGTAATCAGTAATTATTGAATCTCATATTTTGACGATAAAATCAATTGTAATTTGTTTGATCTAATCTATATAAAAATGTGTGAATTAAGATCGAGATCACGTTCGGAGTTCAAAAGTTCATTGAAAGTTTTACTGGCTAATAATTTCATTTTGGTCCTTCAACCACGAATCAAAATGTTTAAATAATAATTAATGTAGTACACTCATCAGACCCATATAAGTCAATCATACACATTGCCCACTTTCGATGTGGGACTAATGGGATGTTACAATATCCCCAACTTGATTAGCTGTGAGGTTTAACTCAATGGTGGCTCCATGCCGTGATGAGTTCTCGACTCCATCTACGAGTAGCCCTCTCACCCTGCCCAAATGCTAGGTCGGGTCTGATACCAAATGTCACGACCTGAGTCTGATGAGCCAACTGGCCAATAACTCCATTTTGGTCCTTCAACATAACCCAGATCGAACCCTAGCATTGTGCATGTGAGGTTTAACTCAGTGGTGGCTCCACGCCATGATGAGTTCTCGACTCCATCCATGGGTAGCCCTCTCACCCTACCCAAATACTAGGTCGGCTCTAATACCAAATGTCACGACCTGAGTCTGATGAGCCAACTGGCTAATAACTCCATTTTGGTCCTTCAACCACGGACCAAAATGCTTAAGCGGGAGTTAACATAGTACATTCATCAGACCTATATAAGTCAATCATACACATTACCCACTTCCGATGTGGGACTAATGGGATGTTACTGTTGGGAAATCTTTGGGGCGACATCACATATGCAGCGGAAGAACAAGAAAACAAAATCCCCGATTCCCAAAGAGATGTTCGTCATCGTGCGAAGATTGGTGCACAAAATCCACGAAACTTAAAACTACGTATAGAGTATATTGTGTTACCTAGGGAGATCGTATATCCATGTTTCCTTGCAGATCCTTAGGAGAGGGTGAAGGAGGTCAAGCGTCCTCCTCTCTAGCGGTAATCCACACAGCAGGGTTGCGACGACACTCCTCAAATACCCAGGCCTGCTCTAAGGTGGAGAGGGGAAGGAGAATAGGAGAGGCAAGCAAAGGCTCTAGCCTATGAGGCTCTGAATCCCTCCTATTTATAGAGGTCCCCTATCAAACCCTAATGGGTCCTCCCCTAGTGGGTATTGGATCTGCATCCAATAAAACAAGGGTTCCGTCGGATATCTCATATCCGAACCTCTACTCATCGTAATGCCTACCATATGTGTGTGACCCTCTAGGCCCAATATCGAGCTGGCCGTGAGTCATACCTGTCAGAACTCCTTCTAACTCAGTGAATTATTATCTCTGTAATAATTCACTTGACTCATCGATTATGGATGTACTAGGCCACTACGCCGTAGTCCCTAGCTGATACAGGGGAATCCAATTCATTGGACCTGTCTGTCCTCAGTTATCATGTACCTATAGTCCCTCATCCATCTAATATCCCTGAGACCGCATTTCGAGCATGGTGCTGTCAGACCCATACAGTTTCTACTCGAGTCTCGCTCTAATGGATTCTCTCGGAGAACTCTTTCTCTCTCAACCCGAATAACCCTGATCAGGGATTTGTTTGAGCAAGAACACATGGGATATTCCTCTCATGACGCCGAGAGTGGATGATCCTCTATCGACACTCAATAGCCCTTGTAAGGTCGACTAATACTCCCAATGACCAGCTGTACTAGATTGGGACAGCCAAACCTATAAATCTGGTATCAAAGAGTTGAGCACTCATACAGGACATCCTTGGTATCTCAAGTCTAAGGACTAGATACACCACTAGGACTACGGAATCGCTGTTTGACAATAAGGCATCATCAACCATCCAGCATTCCGTAAGTGGATCAATCAGTGAACTCATTCTCCAATGAGGACCTGTATTGTATCCCTAGTGTCCCTACACAAGCAGCTATGAGACCAGCTGCATCCATCATATGGACGAGTATACAGCACACCTGTCTATCCGGTTATCACGATGTCCCTCTCGAGTAACCTATGACCGGGATTATTTAGGATCTGTGTTTAAAAGTGAATCGATCTCATTATTGTGATCTCATCACGATCTGATTTCCATTGAACAAATCCAAGGACATCACAATATATATATATATATATATATATATATATATATATATATATATATATATATATATATAATAGTTATAAAGTGATATATGCCAAAATATAATAAACAAAAAGATTCTGTATCAAGTCACACGTGCCATCACTCACGTGATTGGCTTGTTGGGCACCTATGACTAGCAATCTCCCACTTGACGTAAAACCAATCACCTATGTGTCTGATCCCCATTAGACCCCTATGACGCTCAAAGACAATCTGAGACAACGGCTTTGTCAGTGGATCTGCAATGTTATCTTCGGATGGAACACTTTCCACTACTACATCTCCTCGGGTTACGATCTCTTTGATAAGCTAGAACCTCCTCAGAACACTTCTGATGAGACCCGGGTTCCCTTATTTGAGTAATCGCCCCATAGTTGTCGCAATATAAGGAGATCGGCTCCTCGCTACCCGACACGACTCTCAAATCTGTGATGAACTTCTTCACCCAGACTCCCTCCTTTGCTGCATCTGATGTAGCAATATACTCCGCTTCTATGGTCGAGTCAGCAGTAGTATCTTGCTTGGAACTCTTCCAGCACACTACTCCTTTATTCAAGGTGTACACACACCCTGAATTCGCCTTGCTATCATCGACATCAGACTGAAAAATTGAGTCTGTGTAGCCTTCAACCTTAAGGCTACTACCTCCATATACTAGTAAAAGATCCTTAGTCCTTCTCAAGTACTTAAAGATACACTTTACTACTTTTCAGTGCTCCAAGCCTGGATCCGCCTAATACATGCTCGTGACACTCAGAGCATGCACTATATCAGGCCTAGTACATAGTATGGCATACATGATAGACCCTATTGCTGAGGCATAAGGTATCATATCCATGTTCGCCCTTTCTTCTGAAGTCTTTGGGGACATACTCATAGAAAGTGATATCCCATGTCTCATCGGTATGAGACCTCTCTTGGAATTTTTCATGCCAAACCTTTTGACAATGGTTTCTATGTACTTAGATTGGGACAAGCCAAGCATCCTCTTGGATCTATCTGTATAGATTTGAATCCCCAAAATATAGGATACTTCCCCTAAGTCCTTCATGGAGAAGTGTCTAGATAACCAAGCCTTTACTGTGGATAGCATTCCTACGTCATTCCCAATGATCAGGATGTCATTAACATATAACACAAAAAAGGTGATAGCGCTCCCACTTACCTTCCTGTACAAATAAGGCTCATCTTCGTTCTTAACGAAGTCATAAGATATGATTGCCTCATCAAATCTTATGTTCCAACTTCGGGAAGCTTGCTTTAGTCCATAAATGGATCTAAGCAACCTACACACCTTATCTGGGTAGTTCTTGGACACGAATCCCTCATGTTGCTGTTGGGAAATCATAGGGGGCGACATCATATGCGCAGCGGAAGAACAAGAAAACAAAAATCCCCGATTCCCAAAAAGATGTTCATCGTCGTGCGAAGATTGGTGCGCAAAATCCGCAAAAACACAAAATTGCGTATAAAGATTGTGTTACCTAGGGAGATCGTATATCCCTGTTTCCTTGCAGATCCTTAGGAGAGGGTGAAGGAGGTCAAGCGTCCTCCTCTCTAGCGGTGATCCACACAGCAGGGTTGCGACGACGCTCCTCAAAACTCCAGGCCTACTCTGAGGGGAGAGGGAGAGGAGAATAGGAAGGGCAAGCAAAGACTCTAGCCTATGAGGCTGTGAATCCCTCCTATTTATAGAGATCCCGTGTCAAAACCCTAATGGGTCCTTTCCCTAGTGGGTATTGGATCTGCATCCAATAAGACAAGGGCTCCGTCGGATATCTCATATCCGAACCTCTACTCATCGCAATTCCTACCATATGTGTGTGACCCTCTAGGCCCAATATCGAGCTGGCCGTGAGTCATACCTGTCAGAACCCCTTCTAACTCAGTGAATTATTATCTCTGTAATAATTCACTCGACTCATCGACTACGGAAGTACTAGGCCACTACGCCGTAGTCCCCAGACGATACAGGGGAATCCAATCCATTGGACTTGTCTGTCCTCAGTTACCATGTACCTATAGTCCCTCATCCATCTAATATCCCAGAGACCGTATATCGAGCATGGTGCTGTCAGACCCATACGGTTTCTACTCGAGTCTCGCTCTAATCGGATTCTCCCGGAGAACTCTTTCTCTCTCAACCCGAATGACCCTGGCCAGGGATTTGTCTGAGCAAGAACACATGGGATATTCCTCTCATGATACCGAGAGTGGATGATCCTCTATCGACACTCAATAGCCCTCGTAAGGTCGACTACCACTCCCAATGACCAGTTGTACTAGATCTGGGAACAGCCAAACCTATAAGTCTGGTATCAAAGAGTGGAGCACTCATACAGGACATCCTTGGTGTCTCAAGTCTAAGGACCAGATACACCACTAGGACTACGGAATCGCTGTCTGACAATAAGGCATCATCAACCATCCAGCATTCTGTAAGCGGATCAATCAGTGAACTCATTCTCCAATGAGCACCTGTACTGTATCCCTAGTGTCCCTACACGAGCAGCTATGAGACCAGCTGCATCCAACATATGGACGGGTATACAGCACACCAGTCTATCCGGTTATCACGATGTCCCTCTCGAGTAACCTATGACCGGGATTATTTAGGATATGTGTTTAAAGGTGAATCGATCTCATTATCGTGATCTCATCACGATCCGATTCCCATTGCACAAATCCAAGGACATCACAATATATATGCATTTATGCAATAGTTATAAAGTGATATACGCCAAAATATAATAAGCAAAAAGATTCTGTATCAAGTCACACGTGCCATCACTCACGTGATTGGCTTGCTGGGCACCTATGACTAGCAATCTCCCACTTGACCTAAAGCCAATCACTTATGTGTCTGATCCCCATCAGACTCCTGTGACGCTCATAGACAATCTGAGACAACGGCTTTGTCAGTGGATCTGCAATGTTATCTTCGGATGGAACTCTTTCCACTACTACATCTCCTCGGGTTACGATCTCTCTTATAAACTGGAACCTCCTCAGAACACTTCTGATGAGACCCGGGTTCCCTTATTTGAGTAATCACCCCATAGTTGTCGCAATATAGGGAGATCGGCTCCTCACTATCCGGCATGACTCCCAAATCTGTGATGAACTTCTTCAACCAGACTCCCTCCTTTGCTGCATCTGATGCAGCAATGTACTCCGCCTCTGTGGTCGAGTCAGCAGTGGTATCTTGCTTGGAACTCTTCCAGCACACTGCTCCTCCATTCAAGGTGTACACATACCCTGAATTCGACTTGCTATCATCGACATCAGACTGAAAACTTGAGTCAGTGTAGCCTTCAACCTTAAGGCTATTACCTCCATATACTAGTAAAAGATCCTTAGTCCTTCTCAAGTACTTAAGGATACACTTTACTGCTTTCCAGTGCTCCAAGCCTGGATCCGCCTGATACCTGCTCGTGACACTCAGAGCATGCGCTATATCAGGCCTAGTACATAGCATGGCATACATGATAGACCCTATTGCTGAGGCATAAGGTATCATATCCATGTTCGCCCTTTCTTCTGGAGTCTTTGGGGACATACTCGTAGAAAGCGATATCCCATGTCTCATCGGTATGAGACCTCTCTTGGAATTTTCCATGCCAAACCTTTTGACAATAGTTTCTATGTACCTGGACTGGGACAAGCCAAGCATCCTTTTGGATCTATCTCTATAGATTCTAATCCCCAAGATATAAGATGCTTCTCCTAAGTCCTTCATGGAGAAGTGTCTAGATAACCAAGCCTTTATTGTGGATAGCATTCCTATGTCATTCCCAATGATGAGGATGTCATCCACATATAACACCAAAAAGCTAATAGCGCTCCCACTTACCTTTCTGTATACACAAGGCTCATCTTCGTTCTTAACGAAGTCATAAGATCTGATTGCCTCATCAAATCTTATGTTCCAACTTCGGGAAGCTTGCTTTAGTCCATAAATGGATCTAAGCAACCTACACACCTTATCTGGGCAGTTCTTGGACACGAATCCCTCAGGTTGCATCATATACACCTCCTCCTCCAGGTTCCCGTTGAGGAATGCGGTTTTCACATCCATCTGCCAGATCTCATAATCATAGTGTGCTGCAATAGCCAATAGAATTCTGATGGATTTTAGCATTGCTACGGGTGAGAAAGTTTCGTCGTAGTCAACACCTTGCCTTTGACGATACCCCTTAGCCACTAGCCTTGCTTTATAGGTCTCTACCTTTCCATCTACTCCGATCTTTTTCTTAAAGATCCACTTGCAACCGATGGGTACAATACCTTCGGGTGCATCAACTAGGTTCCAAACCTTATTGGAGTACATAGAATCCATCTCAGAATTCATGGCTTCTTTCCACTTCCCGGAGTCTATACTCATAATAGCCTCCTCGTAGGTCTGAGGATCAATATCCTCTACATCCTCTGCTCTAATATGTCCCACATATCTCTCAGGAGGATGGGATACTCTATCAGACCTGCGTAAAGTTGAAACTTGTGTATTAGATACCTGAACAGACTCGGGCTGTAGAGTGGTGCTTGAGCTTGGTTCTCCAACCTCGCTCAATTCTATCATTCTCCCACTGTCTCCGTCAAGAATGTGTTCCTTCTCAAGGAACACTGCTCTCTTAGCTACAAAGACCTTTTGGTCCTCGAGATGAAAGAAGTAATACCCACAAGTTTCCTTGGGGTATCCCACAAATTTACATCGCCCTGTCCTTGATTCTAACTTATCGGGGTTGTGTCTTTTAACATGGGCAGAGCAGCCCCAAATCTTAACTACTTTAAGATCAGGCTTCTTCCCTTTCCATATCTCATATGGTGTAGACACCACCGACTTAGTTGGAACTCTGTTCAGAAGGTAAGCTGCGGTTTCTAGGGCATATCCCCAGAATGAGATGGGTAGGTCAGCGAAACTCATCATGGACCGTACCATATCTAATAATGTACGATTTCTCCTTTCAAAGACACCATTGAGCTGAGGTGTATAAGGAGGTGTCCATTGGGATAATATCCCATGGTCCTTGAGGAAGTGAGTAAACTCTGTACTTAAGTACTCACCTCCTCGATCTGATCGAAGAGTTTTGATACTCTTTCCAGTCTGGTTCTCCACCTCATTCTTATACTCTCTGAATTTCTCAAAGGCCTCGGACTTGTACTTCATTAAGTACACATATCCATACCTTGAGAAATCATCAGTAAATGTAATGAAGTAGGAGTAACCTCCAATGGCATGAGTTGACATGGGTCCACATACATCACTATGTATGAGTTCCAACAACTCAGTGGCTCTCTCTCCAGTTCCACTAAATGGAGAGTTGGTCAGTTTTCCACGAATGCAAGGCTCACAAGTTGCATATGACACATAATCGAATGGATCTAGATATCCATCATTTAGCAACTTTTGAATCCTTCTTTCATGGATGTGACCTAGCCTACAATGCCACAGGTATGCACTGTTCAACTCATCTCGTTTCCTTTTGGACACATTTATATTCATGATATGTGGAGTGGTGTCTAACATAAATAAACCATTATGCAATGTTTCTTTCGTGATGATCTTATCATCTAATAATATCGAACAACCATTGTTCTCAAAAACAAATTTATATCCACTAACTGTTAAACATGAAATGGAGATAATATTTTTGATAATAGAAGGAACAAAATAACATGCATCTAATGCAATAAAAGCTCCACTAGGCAGATGTAGGGCGACCTCGCCAACAGCTAATACAGCAACTTTTGCTCCATTACCCATCTTGAGGTCCATCTCGCCTCTCTCTAGTCTCCTAGGCCTTGCCAGAACCTGCAACGAATTACATATATGATAAGCACTACCGGTATCTAATACCCATGTGTTATCATAAGAGTCTGACAAATGGAGACTGATCATGAATGTACCTGAAGCTTCATCAAGCTTTTGTTTCGCCCTTTCTGCAAGGTACTCTTTGCAGTTTCTCTTCTAGTGCCCATCTTTACCACAGTGGAAGCACTGGCCTTTGTCCTTTGTTGGGTCTTTCTTAGCAACCTTTGCTTTACCTTGTTTGCCCTTGCCCTTTCCCTTCTTAAGGGACCTTTCTGCTTTCCTTTTCTTTCTGGTCTCACCAGTGTAGAGAACTGGCTTCTCTTTCTTAATAGTACTCTCTGCCTCCCTCAACATATTGAGGAGCTCTGGGAGAGTCACCTCAAGCTTGTTCATATTAAAGTTCATTATGAACTGTGAAAAGGAATCTGGTAGGGACTGAAGCACAATGTCCAAACACAAGTTATCCTCTAGGACCATTCCTAGACCTGTGAGTTTCTCTATCCACTCAATCATCTTTAGGACATGGTTCTGAACCGGTGTCCCCTCAGTCATCCTAGCGCGGAAAAGGCTCTTGGATATCTCATATCGTTGAGTCCTTCCCTGTTCCTCAAACAATTTACGGACAAGTAGGAGAATGGATCTGGCATCCATCTTTTCATGTTGTCTCTGTAACTCTGGAGTCATAGAGCCCAACATATAGCACTGAGCAAGAGTGGAGTCATCAATGTACTTCACGTAGCGAGCGATCTCATCCTCGCTTGCCCCTTCTTCGGGCGTAGGCATCACTGTATCAAGGACGTACACGATTTTCTCCGCTGTGAGAACAATTCTCAAGTTACGGAGCCAATCCGTATAATTTGGACCAGTGAGGCGGTTGACATCAAGTATGCCACGTAAGGGATTTGAAAGCGACATTTTCTGAAAATAAAGATGTAGCAAAAATGAATAACATGCAGATTTTACAAGAAATAAACTATCAAGATATGGACTTCTATCTTAATATGCTCCCACTATTTTACTAACGAGTCACGCGACACCCTCAGCACGTGAAACGGAAGTCTCCGGCAGACTTCTAGTGGGGATCAGGATCCAATCAGCGTCTTAGTGTAACCTCGAGGGACTCGACCAATCACACTAAGCCTAAAAGGTAGACAACTCTTGCCGATCACAACTCCTTGTGATTCCCGTCCTGTTCGGCCTCCGAATCACCATGGCCTCGAGGGACTCGACCAACCATGATGCTCGGTTAAGTCAACACCTTCGTTACAAGATGAGTCTGATTTGATGATATACCCTCGAGGGACTCGACCAAGCATATCATGCCCTCAGGTCACCGGTGACATCTCTATGTCGTAAGCAAGATAGCGAATCGCGATATAAGTGAGTCTCGAGGGACTCGACCAACTCAACCTACACCGGGATTCGGTTCCTACTCATAACGATGGAAGGCCACGTGGGTCAATCTAATTGCCTCACGTTTACCGACTTAATTTTATCGAGAGATGTTTCTATGATTTGGTCTCCTAATATGACATGTCACACATATACATATTTAATATATATCTACATCGCATGCAAATATATATACATATCTAGTATGTGTATAAGCAATCACACCAGATGATCATGGACCACAACCTAATATGATTAGGCCCGAGCCAGTAGGCCTAATCACTCACATCAAGATCTATGTGTGCAACGGTGCATCTCCATGCCTTGTGATCGTCCATCTCGTCCTCGTCGGTTCCGTCGACATCTTGATGCATCTCCATGCATCACGATCGTCCGTCTCGTGGGTCCCGCTATGGCTTCCACGCTCCCGCTGCGCCTCCTCATGTGATTACAACTTAATCATAGGCACGCAGGCCCGACAATAAACGAGAAATATAATGGAGGTTCGCAGACCTCAATAATAATAATCACAAGTACACACATCACACGGTCCATGATCATCCGTCCACTCATCATACATCACATGTATAAATAATCATCATCATGTAGGACTACTAGATAATAATAAAAATAATAATCAACTAAACCTTTTAATTAATTAATATTTTCTGAAATCAGGGACATATAGGGAATTTCTTAATTCCTAAGGGTATTTTCGTAATTTGGACAAAAGATAGAAACTGGAATTTCTCAAATTCCGAGGGGCAAAACTGTCTTTTGCCCAGAAAACCCTAATACCCTTTGCCCTTTTTTGCTGCTGCCGCCGCCGCCACCCTGCCGGCGGCGGCCTGTGCGGCGGGGCGAGGGCACTGCCCTCGCCTGCAGGCGGCACGCCCGCTGGCGGCGATGCCGCTGCGGGTGGGCGCCCCCTTCGGGCGCCGCTGCCTCCGCAGGCGGTGCTGTATCGCCGGGCGGCCGCCCTTGTGGGGGGTTTCGCCCGCGGGAGCAGCGGCGGCAGGCGCCGCTTCCTTTCGGCGGCAGGCGCCGCTTCCCTGCGGCGCCTCTGCCCGTGGGTTGCCAGCCCCGCTAGCAGCAAGCCTGCTGCAAGCAGACCGCCGGCCGGCTGCTGCAGGCACAGCGCTTGCGCATGCGCCGGCGCTGTGCTGCCTGGCTGCGGCTGCAGCTGCGGCTGCCGCTGCAGGTGGCTGCAGGTATGCAGATCGAGGGCAGCAACTGTTGCTGCCCTTCCTTGCTTTTGCGTCAACGATTTTGACGTCAATATTCTTCCTAAACACAACACACGCAGTTCAAAACCAATCATTCGCACGAACAACCTGGCTCTGATACCACTGTTGGGAAATCATAGGGGGCGACATCATATGCGCAGCGGAAGAACAAGAAAACAAAAATCCCCGATTCCCAAAAAGATGTTCATCGTCGTGCGAAGATTGGTGCGCAAAATCCGCAAAAACACAAAACTGCGTATAAAGATTGTGTTTCCTAGGGAGATCGTATATCCCTGTTTCCTTGCAGATCCTTAGGAGAGGGTGAAGGAGGTCAAGCGTCCTCCTCTCTAGCGGTGATCCACACAGCAGGGTTGCGACGACGCTCCTCAAAACTCCAGGCCTACTCTGAGGGGAGAGGGAGAGGAGAATAGGAAGGGCAAGCAAAGACTCTAGCCTATGAGGCTGTGAATCCCTCCTATTTATAGAGATCCCGTGTCAAAACCCTAATGGGTCCTTTCCCTAGTGGGTATTGGATCTGCATCCAATAAGACAAGGGCTCCGTCGGATATCTCATATCCGAACCTCTACTCATCGCAATGCCTACCATATGTGTGTGACCCTCTAGGCCCAATATCGAGCTGGCCGTGAGTCATACCTGTCAGAACTCCTTCTAACTCAGTGAATTATTATCTCTGTAATAATTCACTCGACTCATCGACTACGGAAGTACTAGGCCACTACGCCGTAGTCCCCAGACGATACAGGGGAATCCAATCCATTGGACCTGTCTGTCCTCAGTTACCATGTACCTATAGTCCCTCATCCATCTAATATCCCAGAGACCGTATATCGAGCATGGTGCTGTCAGACCCATACGGTTTCTACTCGAGTCTCGCTCTAATCGGATTCTCCCGGAGAACTCTTTCTCTCTCAACCCGAATGACCCTGGCCAGGGATTTGTCTGAGCAAGAACACATGGGATATTCCTCTCATGATACCGAGAGTGGATGATCCTCTATCGACACTCAATAGCCCTCGTAAGGTCGACTACCACTCCCAATCACCAGCTGTACTAGATCTGGGAACAGCCAAACCTATATGTCTGGTATCAAAGAGTGGAGCACTCATACAGGACATCCTTGGTGTCTCAAGTCTAAGGACCAGATACACCACTAGGACTACGGAATCGCTGTCTGACAATAAGGCATCATCAACCATCCAGCATTCCGTAAGCGGATCAATCAGTGAACTCATTCTCCAATGAGCACTTGTACTGTATCCCTAGTGTCCCTACACGAGCAGCTATGAGACCAGCTGCATCCATCATATGGACGGGTATACAGCACACCAGTCTATCCGGTTATCACGATGTCCCTCTCGAGTAACCTATGACCGGGATTATTTAGGATATGTGTTTAAAGGTGAATCGATCTCATTATCGTGATCTCATCACGATCCGATTCCCATTGCACAAATCCAAGGACATCACAATATATATGCATTTATGCAATAGTTATAAAGTGATATACGCCAAAATATAATAAGCAAAAAGATTCTGTATCAAGTCACACGTGCCATCACTCACGTGATTGGCTTGCTGGGCACCTATGACTAGCAGTTGCATCATATACACCTCCTCCTCGAGGTTCCCATTGAGGAATACGGTTTTCACATCCATCTTCCAGATCTCATAATCACAGTGTGCTGCAATAGCCAATAGAATTCTGATGGAATTTAGCATTGCTACGGGTGAGAAGGTTTCATCGTAGTCAACACCTTGCCTTTGACGATACCCCTTAGCCACTAGCCTTGCTTTATAGATCTCTACCTTTCCATCTACTCCGATCTTTTTCTTAAAGATCCACTTGCAACCGATAGGTACAATACCTTCGGGCATATCAACTAGGTTCCAAACCTTGTTGGAGTACATAGAATCCATCTCAGAATTCATGGCTTCTTGCCACTTCCCGGAGTCTATACTCATAATAGCCTCCTCGTAGGTCTGAGGATTAATATCCTCAACATCCTCTCCTCTAATATGTGCCACATATCTCTCAGGAGGATGGGATACTCTATCAGACCTACGTAAAGTTGAAACTTGTGTATTAGGTACCTGAACAGACTCGGGCTGTAGAGTGGTGCTTGAGCTTGATTCTCCAACCTCGCTCAACTCTATCATTCTCCCACTATCTCCGCCAAGAATGTATTCCTTCTCAAGGAACACTGCTCTCTTAGCTACAAAAACCTTTTGGTCCTCGAGATGATAGAAATAATACCCACAAGTTTCCTAGTGGTATCCCACAAATTTGCATCGCTCTGTCCTTGATTCTAACTTATCGGGGTTGTGTCTTTTAATGTAGGCAAGACAGCCCCAAATCTTAACAACCTTAAGATCAGGATTTTTCCCTTTTTATATCTCATATGGTGTAGACACTACCGACTTAGTTGGAACTCTGTTCAGAAGGTAAGTTGCGGTCTCTAGGGTATATCCCTAGAATAAGATGGGTAGGTCAACGAAACTCATCATGGACCGTACCATATCTAATAGCGTATGATTTCTCCTTTCAAAGACACCATTGAGCTGAGGTGTATAAGGAGGTGTCCATTGGGATAATATCCCATGGTCCTTGAGGAACTGAGTAAACTTTGTACTTATGTACTCACCTCCTCGATCTAATCGAAGAGTTTTGATACTCTTTCCAGTCTGGTTCTCCACTTCATTCTTATACTCTCTGAATTTCTCAAAAGCCTCGGACTTGTAATTCATTAAGTACACATATCCATACCTTGAGAAATCATCAGTAAAAGTAATGAAGTAGGAGTAACCACAAGTGGCATGAGTTAACATGGGTCCACATACATCACTATGTATGAGTTCCAATAGCTTAGTGGCTCTCTCTCCAGTTCCACTAAATGGAGAGTTGGTCAGTTTTTCACGAAGGCAAGGCTCGCAAGTTGCATATGACACATAGTCGAATGGATCTAGATATCTATCATTTAGCATGTTTTAAATCATTCCCTCATGGATGTGACCTAGCCTATAATGTCATAGGTATGCACTGTTCACCTCATCTCGTTTCCTCTTAGACACTTACATTCATGATATGTGGAGTAGTGTCTAGCATAAACAAACCTTTATGCAATATTCCTCTCGCCAATCTCTCCTCAGCTTTGCTAGAATTTATAATAAATTGTAGATGTGATAAACAATACTGGTATCCAATACCAATGCACTATCACAAAAATCTGACAATTGGAGATTGATCATGAATGTACCTGAAGCTTCTCCAAGCTTCTATTTTGCCCTCTCTGCAAGGTACTCTTTGTAGTTCCTCTTTCAGTGCCCATCTTTACCACAGTGGAAGAACTGGCCTTTGTCCTTTGTTGAGTCTTTCTTAGCAACCTTTGCTTTACCTGGTCTGCTCTTGCCCTTTCCCTACTTAAGGGACCTTTCTGCTTTCCTTTTCTTTATGATCTCACCAGTGTAGAGAACTGGCTTCTCTTTCTTAATAGTACTCTCTGCCTCCCTCAACATATTGAGGAGCTGGGAGAGTCACCTCAAGCTTGTTCATATTAAAATTCATTATGAACTGTGAAAAGGAATCTAGTAGGGACTGAAACACACTGTCCACACACAAGTTATCCTCTATGACCATTCCTATACCTGTGAGTATCTCTATCCACTCAATCGTCTTTAGGACATGGTTTTGAACCGGTGTCCCCTCAATCATCCTAGCGCGGAAGAGGCTCTTGGATATCTCATATCGTAGAGTCCTTCCCTGTTCCTCAAACAATTTGCAGACATATAGGAGAATGGATCTGGCATCCATCTTTTCATGTTATCTCTGTAACTCAGGAGTCATAGTGTTGAATCTCGTACTTTGATGATGAAACCACTTGATATATGTTTATGATTTAATCTACGTTTTGAGTGACGTAGGATGCTCCGATCAGGATGAGACAATTAAAGCAGGAAAAATCATGTTATGCCGGAGGAACATGTCAGAAGATTGGACATTGGGCCGGTGGATCGGTCAACGTATCAATAGAAGGCTTCGGGTCGTGGACTCGGGCATCGGGCCAAGAAGAGCGGGTATTGTGCCAAGGATATCGGAGTTGCGGAGTCAATTGGCCGATTGAGCAATAGGCCACAGGAGAGGACGATGCACCGAAGAATCGGACGAAGCGTCGAAGGACCAATGACATGCCGGACAACTTGGTTAATTGCTTAGGATTAATTGTCTTGATCAAAGTTTTGTTTTACATGTGCAGGATTAACTACGATGGAAGTAAGACATGCAGCAGGAGTTGCATCGAAGTCAAGACTATGATCACGTTTGGAGTTCGAGAGTTCGACAGAAGTCCGGATGGTCATCGGAGGTTATGCGGGAACAAATCCGAGAAGTCCAGGAGCTTGCCAAAGAAGCTCGTCAGAACTCGCCAAGTGGATCATCGCAAGTCCATGAGTTTGCCGGAAGTCCACAGGAGCATCACCTAGGGTTCATCGGATGATCGACGGAAGCTCGCCGAAAGAAGCGATTGACACACCGAAGCAAGTTGTAGTAAATGTCTAAGAAATTCGTAGTTAGCACGATGATTAAGTTAGAAATAGGAGGTGATCCCATTAACTTAATCTTGGGGCAATTGGGCCCTTGACAGACCCAAATTGGGCCGAATGGAGCAGCCCATTCGAACCCAGATTTCTTAGCCAAAGGTGGCACCGCTTGGGTCGGCGGTGGCACCGCCCAGGGCTCAGTCTCCGAGCTCTGGCTGGGCGGTGCAACTGCCTCTGACAGAGGTGCAACCGCTTGAGCTCGGTCTTCGAGCTCTGGCTGGGCGATGCAACCGCCCCAGTTAGGCGGTGGCACCGCTTGAGCTCGGTCTTCGAGCTTTGTCAGGAGGTGCAACTGCCCCTGACAGGAAGTGGCACCGCCCAGAGGCTCAGTCTTCGAGCTCTGCCAGGCGGTGCAACCGCTAGACCCCGGAATTCCGGGAGATGACAGTTTTGAGCTCGAAATTCAAATTGGGTTGGGGCCTATAAATACCCCACCCTTTCAGCAATGAAAGGGTAACCTAAAGGCACCGAAAGCTTGATCTTACTCTGTGATTTTAGAGCTCAAAAGTGTTGTAAAGTGTAGAAGTTTTCCTCCCTCTTTTCTTCCAAGTTGTGATCTTTCAAGAGAGGAGAGAAAAGTTTGTCAGGGTTGTCTCCTAAGCCCGTCAAAAGGAGTGAAATTGTAAAAGGGTGGTTGGCCTTCGCCTATTGAAGGAAGGCCTCTAGTGGACGTCAGTGACCACGTCGGTGGAGGAAGCTAAAAGTGGATGTAGGTCAAGATTGACCGAACCACTCTAAAATTGCAGTGCTCTCTGGTTTGCATTTACTTTGAGCATATTATCTTTACTACAAACCTCCTCAATAGCTTATTGTCTTCTGCGCATTTACGATCGTATTTCAAAGTTCAGTAATTTTCGAATCGACGTTTAGACGTAAATCAGTTTTATCGTACGAACGCAGTTTTAATCGTCGAAAGTTTTCCGCTGCACTAATTCACCCCCCCCCCCCCCCCCCCCCCCTCTTAGTGCTCCTGATCCTAACACATAGAGCCCAACATATAGCACTGAGCAAGAGTGGAGTCATCAATGTACTTCACGTAGCGAGCGATCTCATCCTCGCTTGCCCCTTCTTTAGGCGTAGGCATCGCTATATCAAGGACGTACACGATTTTCTCCACCGTGAGAACAATTCTCAAGTTATGGAGCCAATCCGTATAATTTGGACCAATGAGGCGGTTGACATCAAGTATGCCACGTAAGGGATTTGAAAGCGGCATTTTCTAAAAATAAAGATGCAGCAGAAATGAATAACATACGGATTTTACAAGAAATAAACTATTAAGATATGGACTTCTATCTTAATATGCTCCCACTATTTTACTAACGAGTCACGCGACACCCTCAGCACGTGAAACGAAAGTCTCCGGCAGACTTCTAGTGGGGATCAGGATCCAATCAGCGTCTTAATGTAACCTCGAGGGACTCGACCAATCACACTAAGCCTAAAAGGTAGGTAACTCTTGCCGATCACAACTCCCTGTGATTCCCGTCCTGTTCGGCCTCCGAATCACCATGGTCTCGAGGGACTCGACCAACCATGATGCTCGGTTAAGTCAACACCTTCGTTACAAGATAAGTCTGATTTGATGATATACCCTCGAGGGACTCGACCAAGCATACCATGTCCTCAAGTCACCGATAACATCTCTATGTTGTAAGCAAGATAGCGAATCGCGATATAGGTGAGTCTCGAGGGACATGACTAACTCAACCTACACCGGGAATCGGTTCCTACTTATAACGATGGAAGGCCACATGGGTCAATCTAATTGCCTCACGTTTACCGACTTAATATTATCGAGAGAGATGTTTCTATGATTTGGTCTCCTAATATGACATGTCACACATATACATATTTAATATATATATCTACATCGCATGCAAATATATATACATAGTATGTGTATAAGCAATCACACCAGATGATCATGGACTATAACCTAATGTGATTAGGCCCGAGCCAGTAGGCCTAATCACTCACATCAAGATCTATGTATGCAACGGTGCATCTCCATGCCTTGTGATCATCCATCTCGTTCTCGTCGGTTCCGTCGACATCTCGATGCATCTTCATGCATCGCGATCGTCCGTCTCATGGGTCCCGCTATCGCATCCATGCTTCCACTACGCCTCCTCATGTGATTACAACTTAATCATAGGCACGCAGGCATGACAATAAACGAGAAATATAATAGAGGCTCGCAGACCTCAATAATAATAATCACAAGTACAAACATCACACGGTCCATGATCATCCGTCCACACATCATACATCACATGTATAAATAATCATCATCATGTAGGACTACTAGATAATAAAAAATAATAATAATCAACTAAACCTTTTAATTAATTAGTATTTTATGAAATCAGGGACATATAGGAAATTTTTGAATTCATAGGGGTATTTTCATAATTTGGACAAAAGACAGAAATTGGAATTTCTCATATTCCGAGGGGCAAAACTATCTTTTGCCCAGAAAACCCTAATGCCCTACTCCCCTACTATCGTCGTCGTCGCCACCGCCACCCTGCTGGCGACAGCATGTGCGGTAGGGCGAGGGCACTACCCTCGTCTGCAGGCGGCACGCCCGCTGGCGACGCTGCCGTTGCAGGTGAGCGCCCCCGCGGGCGGTTCTGCCGACGGGGCAATGCTCGCAAGCGGTGCTGTCCCGCCGGGCGGTCGCCCCTGCGGGGGGGTTTCGTCCGCGGGAGCAGCGGCGGCAGACGCCTTTGCCCGTGGGCTGCTAGCCCCGCCGGACGCAAGCCTACTGCAAGCAGGTCGCCGGCCGGCTGCTGCAGACGCAGCCCCTATGCTGTCTGGTTGCGGTTGCGCTGCACGCACGCAGATCGAGGGCAGCAACTGTTGCTGCCCTTTCTCGCTATTGCGTCAATGATTTTGACATCAAAAGTTTCTTCAAAACACAACACACGTAGTTCAAAACCAATCTATCGCACGAACAACCTGGCTCTGATACCACTGTTGGGAAATCTTTGGGGCGACATCACATACGCAGCGGAAGAACAAGAAAATAAAATCCCCGATTCCCAAAGAGATGTTCATCGTCGTACGAAGATCGGTGCGCAAAATCCATGAAACTTAAAACTACGTATAGAGTAGATTGTGTTACCTAGGGAGATCGTATATCCCTATTTCCTTGCAGATCCTTAGGAGAGGGTGAAGGAGGTCAAGCGTCCTCCTCTCTAGCGGTGATCCACACAGTAGGGCTGCGACGACGCTCCTCAAAAATCTAGGCCTACTCTGAGGTGGAAAGGGGAAGGAGAATAGGAGAGGTAAGTAAAGGCTCTAGCCTATGAGGCTCTGAATCCCTCCTATTTATAGAAGTCCCCTGTCAAACCCTAATGGGTCCTCCCCTAGTGGGTATTGGATCTGCATCCAATAAGACAAGGGCTCCGTCGGATATCTCATATCCGAACCTCTACTCATCGCAATGCCTACCATATGTGTGTGACCCTCTAGGCCCAATATCGAGCTGGTCATGAGTCATACCTGTCAGAACTCCTTCTAACTCAGTGAATTATTATCTCTGTAATAATTCACTTGACTAATCGACTACGGACGTACTAGGCCACTATGTCGTAGTCCCCAGACGATATAGGGTAATCCAATCCATTGGACCTATCTGTCCTCAATTACCGTATACATATAGTCCGTCATCCATCTAATATCCCTGAGACCGTATATCGAGCATGGTGCTGTCAGACCCATACGGTTTCTACTCGAGTCTCGCTCTAATAGATTCTCTCAGAGAACTCTTTCTCTCTCAACCCGAATGACCTTGGTCAGGGATCTATCTAAGCAAGAACACATGGGATATTCCTCTCATGATGCCGAGAGTGGATGATCCTCTATCGACACTCAATAGCCCTCATAAGGTCAACTACCACTCCCAATGACCAGCTGTACTAGATCTGGGACAGTCAAACCATAAGTCTGGTATCAAAGAGTGGAGCACTCATACAGGACATCCTTGGTGTCTCAAGTCTAAGGACCAGATACACCACTAGGACTATGGAATCGTTGTTTGACAATAAGGCATCATCAACCATCCAACATTCCGTAAGCGGATCAATCAGTGAACTCATTCTCCAATGAGCACCTGTACTGTATCCCTAGTGTCCCTACATAAGCAGCTATGAGACCAGCTACATCCATCATATGGACGGGTATACAGCACACCAGTCTATCTGATTATCACGATGTCCCTCTCGAGTAACCTATGACCGGGATTATTTAGGATCTGTGTTTAAAGATGAATCGATCTCATTATCGTGATCTCATCACGATCCGATTTCCATTGCACAAATCCAAGGACATCACAATATATATATATATATATATATATATATATATATATATATATATATATATATGCAATAGTTATAAAGTGATATATGCCAAAATATAATAAGTAAAAAGATTCTGTATCAAGTCACACGTGTCATCACTCACGTGATTGGCTTGTTGGGCACCGATAACCAGCAGTTACATCTAGGAGCTTGCTAAAGAAGCTCATCGGAACTTACCAAGAAGATCGTCGTAAAGTTCAGGAACTTACCAGGAGTCCACCGGAGCATTGCCGAGAGTTCGTCGGATGTTCGTCGGAAGTACGACGATAGCTCGTCGGAAGAGCAATTGACGCACCGGAACAAGAAAAGCTGTGATCATGTCTTAATTATCATAGTTAGAGCGTAAATTAAGTTAGGATTGGGAGGTAATCTCACTAATTTAATTAGGGGCCAATTGGGCCCTTAATAGGGGCGGATTGAATAGCCCAATTAGCCCCTGAAAGCATGGCCGACGGTGACCTCGTCGGAGGAGGAATCTGAAAGTGGATGTAGGTCACATTGACCGAACCACTCTAAAACTCGGTTTGCATTTACTTTGAGCAATTTACTTTTATAGCAAATTGCCTCTCCTCCTTACTGTGCTTTTACTACACCTACATACGCTTTCAAGTAAACACCTTCTAAGATCAGCTTTAATTTTACGAAAGCTTTCAAGTTCAAATTCTCTCCGAAACGAATTGAATCGAAACCATTTTCGTCGGAATCAGTTTTAATCGAAACAAGTCTTTTGAAATCGTGAAAGTTTTCCGTTGTACTAATTCACCCCCCACCCCCCCCTCTTAGTACCGCTCTTGATCCTAACAATTGGTATCAGAGCAAGGTTCACTCTCAATTGGTTTTAAAACCCAAGAGAGATGGCACTTACCGGCAACCAAGAGGGTCATTCAATTACATGTCTGCCTATGTTCAATGGTATGGATTACACATATCGGAAGACTAGAATAAGGATCTTCCTAATTTCAATTGATTTTGAGCTTTGGAACGTTATCGAAAATGGTTTTCAAAAGTTCTCTTCCAATGAACGATTGAAATGAGTTGGAGAAGAAGACTTTCACTTTAAATGCCAAGGCTATGAATGTCTTATTTTATGCATTAGATAAAAATGAGTTTAATCGAGTATCGATTTGTGAAACAACTTTTGATATTTGGCACACACTCGAAGTGACTCATGAAGGCACTAGTAGAGTGAAGGAGTCAAAAATTAATCTTTTAGTGCACACTTACGAGTTATTTTATATAAAATCGAGTGAGACCATTGGAGACATATACACCCGATTTACAGATGTTATCAATGGTCTAAAAGGACTTGGTAAAGTTTCTCGGATTTTGAACTCGTTAATAAAGTTTTAAGATCTCTTCCAAAGAGTTGGGATCCTAAAGTAATAGTCATTTAAGAGGCCAAAGATCTAAATAATTTTCCTCTTGAAGAACTAATTGGGTCACTAATGACCTATGAAATGACATATAAAGCTCATGAAGAGCTTGAGGACACCCTTCTAAAGAACAAGAAAGACATAGCACTGAAAACACAAGAAGACCACTTAAAAGCAAACTCAAGTGATGAGGACTTTGATGATGACTTGGCACTCTTAACAAAGAAGTTCAAAAGATTCATAAAAAAAAATAAATTTAAAAATGATACTAAAAATAAATTTGAACCTAAGAAAGAACAAATGATATGTTATGATTGCAAGAAACCGGGATACTTTAAGAGTGAATGTCCCTAAGCAAAGAGAAGGCAACTAAAGAAAAATGCTCTCAAAGCTACATGGGACGACTAAAGTGCTTCCGAAGAAGAGGAGCCAACCAACACCGAGCAAGTTGCTCACTATGCACTAATGGCCATTGGAGATAAGGTAAAGAGTTCAATTGATGCAAATTTATCATTTGATGAACTATTAAATGATTTTCATGATTTATTTGATGAATGCAAATCAATTAGTAAAAAATATAAATTATTTAAAAAAGGAGTATGATTCTCTTGTTAGTAATTACAAGTTGAGCATAATCATAGTTTAGCTCCATGTATGAAATGCCATAAAGTAGAAACACTTAAAAAGGAAAACTTGCTACTCAAAGAAACCTTAGAAAAATTTGAAATTGGTAGCAAGTCCTTGAACATGATTCTTGCCAATAAGGGTTATGTTCATAAAAGAAGTAAAATCGAATTTGTGAGTAGCTCTTACCAAAATCCAACTACCTTTATTAAAAGCCCTATCTTGCATATTTCACCCCAAAACAAATACAACTTTTGTTGCAAACTTGGACATGTAGCTTATCATTATTCATTTAAGAAGTGTAGTCCATACAAATTGATTTAGGTTCCTAAATGAACCGTAAAGAATTCCATACAAAATGACAAGTTAAACCGATCGATTTTTGAGGCACCCAAGGTTAAATGGGTACCTAAAAATCATCCTCTTTTATAGAAACGTATACCATCACAAGCTAGGAGCAAGAGATGGTACCTTGATAGTAGATGCTCAAGGCATATGACCAGAGATCCATCTCAATTCTCTAAGCTCACTAGCTTAGATGAAGGATATGTCACCTTCAGAAATAACAACAAGGGTAAAATCATTGGCAAATGAACTATAAGTAACACATCCAACTTTTTTATTGAAGATGTGTTATTAATTGATGGCTTAAAGCATAATCTTCTGAGCATTAGTCAATTGTGTGATAAAAGATATATTGTTAGATTTGAATCTAATGCTTATATTATTGAAAAACCACATAAAAACACATCTATGATTGCTCTAAAATAAAATAATGTATATACTATCGATATTAATGATCTTTGTAATGAAATGTGTTTTTCGATTTTAAATAATGATGCTTAGCTTTGGCATAGGAGATTAGGTCATGCTAGCATAAAACTAATCTCTCAAATTTCATCTAAAGGACTTGTAAGAGGAATTCCTCATATCAAGTTCGTCAAAGATAATGTATGTAATGTACGTCAACTAGGAAAACAAATAAAATGTAGCTTCAAACATAAGAACCAAATAAGCACATCTAGACCTTTGCAATTGATCTATATGGACTTGTTCAGACCAATTTTTACATCAAGCCTATCAAGCTTAGGAGGTAGCAAATACGCATTTGTCATCATGGATGATTATAGTAGATACTCATGGACTTATTTTTTGACAAACAAAAGTGAATGCTTTAGGTATTTCTCCAATTTTTGTAAACTTGTTCAAAATGAAAAGGGTTTTATGATTTCGTCAATTCGAAGTGATCACGATGGTAAATTTTAAAATCATGATTTCAAAGAATTTTGTGAATCTAATGGATACAACCATAACTTTTCTACTCCAAGAAATCCTCAACAAAATGGAGTAGGAGAAAGAAAGAATAGAAATTTATAAGAAATGGCAAGAACCATATTGAATGAACATAGCCTACCCAAATATATTTTGGTCGAAGCCGTAAATACGACATGTTATGTTATGAATAGGGTTATAGTAAGATCGCTACTTTCCAAGACTCTTTATGAATTGTGGAACAACAAAAAACCCAACGTTTCATACTCTTAAAGCTTTCGGATGTAAATGTTTTATTTTGAATGAAAAAGATGTCTTAGGTAAATTTGATGCAAAATTCGATGAAAGAATTTTTCTTGGCTATTCCTTTGTTTCTAAAGCATTTTGTATCTTTAACAAAAGAACTTTGATTATAGAAGAATCTATTCATGTTTTTTTTAATAAATTTTTTGATGTTAAGAATAAACTTGATGATGATGTTGATTTTGACGCTTTGAATTTAAATGAAACCCCTTCTCCAAATAGTAATTTGGATGCATCTTCTTTCGAACCTTTTTTATCAAAGGAATAGAAGTATGTAGATGCTCATCCTAAGGAGCTAATTATAGGAGAAACATTGAAAAGGGTTCAAACTCGTTCGTCTCTTAAAAATTTTTATAAAAACGTCATTTTCCTTTCCCAAATTGAACCTAAATGTATCGATAAAGCCATGAAAGATGATTCATGGGTCATTGCAATGCAAGAAGAGTTAAATCAATTTGAGAGAAATGAGGTGTGGAAGCTTATTCCTAGACCAAATAACCATTTAGTTATTATACTAAATAGGTCTTTAAAAACAAGCAAGATGAATTTGGTATCGTGGTTCGAAATCAGGCTAGATTAGTGACCAAAGATTTCAACCAAGAAGAAGGTATCGATTATAAAGATACTTTCACTCCTGTGGCTCGATTAGAAGCTATAAGAATATTCCTTGCCTATGCTAGTAGTAATAATTTTAAACTATTTCAAATGGATGTTAAAAGTATTTTTCTTAACGGTTTTATTTCTGAAGAAGTTTATGTTGAACAACCTCCCGGATTTGAGAATGATAGTCTCTCAAATCATGTGTTTAAATTGACTAAAGCTCTCTATGGTTTAAAACAAGTCCCAAGGGCTTGGTATGAGAGACTTCGTTCATTTCTTATTGAAAATAAATTCTCTAAAGGCAAGGTCGATACTGTTAGGATCAAGAGCACTAAGAGGGGGGGGGGGGAATTAGTGCAGCGGAAAACCTTCTGCGATTAAAATCGAAAACTGCGTTCGTTCGATAGAAGTGATTTTGGTAAGAAAGTCGATTCGTAAATCACTTCACCTTTTGACTAGGAGAGATGCAGCAAAGATATGAACGCAGTTTGCAATTATGATGGAAATCAGAACGTAAGCGCAAACTAAAATACGACGTTCGTACGATAAAACTGATTTGCGTCTTAAACCTCGATTCGGAAAGCACTGAACTTTGAAACACGTTCGTAAAAATACAGAAGGCAGTAAGCTATTGAGGAGGTTTGCAGTAAAGATAAGATGCTCAAAGTAAATGCAAACTGAGATTTAGAGTGGTTCGGTCAATCTTGACCTACTCCACTTTTGGCTTCCTCCACCGACGAGGTCACCGACGTCAACTAGAGGCCTTCCTTCAATAGGCGAAGGCCAACCACTCTTTTATAGTTTCACTCCTTTTGACGGGCTTAGGAGACAACCCTTACAGAATTTTCTCTCCTCTCTTTACAACTCAAAACTTGGAAGAAAAGAGGGAGAAGAACTTTTGGCCTTTACAACAATTCTGAGCTCTAAGAATCACAGAAAAAGATCAAGATTTCGGTGTAAGTTCATACCCTTTCAGTGCTGAATGGGTGGGGTATTTATAGGCCCCAACCCAGTTCAAATTTGGAGCTCAAAACTGTCAATTCCCAGAATTCCAGGATCAGGCGGTTGCACCTCCTGACTGGAGCGGTTGCACCGCCTGGCAGAGCTCGAAGACTGAGCCTCTGGGCGGTGCTACCTCCTGTCAGGGGCGGTTGCACCTCCTGACAGAGCTCGAAGACCGAGCTCAGGCGGTTGCACCTCCTGACTGAGGCGGTTGCACCGCCTAGCAGAGCTCGAAGACCGAGCTCAAGCGGTGCCACCTCCTGTCATGGGAGGTTGCACCGCCCAGTCTCGCTCGGAGACTGAGCCCCAAGCGGTGACACCGCCTGGCTAGAGCGGTTGCACCTCCCGGTCTTGCTCGGAGACTGAGCCCAGGCGGTGCAACCTCCTGCCTTGTGCGGTTCAACCGCCTAGCAGAAATCAGGGTCCGAATGGGTTGATCCATTCGGCCCAATTTGGGCTTTTCAGGGGCCCAATTGCCCCAAGATTAAGTTAATGGGACACCTCCCATTTTCAACTTAATCAATGTGCTAACTACGATTTTTCCTAAGACATTTACTGCAACTTGCTCTGGTGCATCAATCACTTCTTCCGGTGAGCTTCCGGCGAACTTCCGTCGATCATCCGATGAACCCTCGGTGATGCTCCTGCGGACTTCCGACAAACTCTTGGACTTGCGATGATTCACTTGGCGAGTTCCGACGAGCTTCTTTGGCAAGCTTATGGACTTCTCGGATTTGTTCCCGCAGAACTTCCGATGACTGTCCGAACTTCCGTCAAACTCTCGAACTCCCAACGTGATCATTGTCTTGACTCCGGCGCAACTCTTGCTGCATGTCTTACTTTCATCATAGTTAATCCTGCACACTTAAAACAAAACTTCGATCGAGACAATTAATCCTAAGCAATTAACCAAGTTGTCCGGCATGTCATTGGTCCCTCGACGCTTCATCCGATTCTTCGGCGCACCGTCCTCTCCTGCAGCCTATTGCCCAATCGACCAGTTGACTCCGCAACTCCAATATCCTTGGCACAATACCAGCTCTTTTTGGCCCGATGCTCGAGTCCACGGCCTGAAGCCTTCTGTCGATACGTCGACCGATCCACCGGCCCGACGTCCAATCTTCTGACATGTTCCTCCGGCACAACATGATTTTCCTGCTTTAATTGTCTCATCCTGATCGAAGCATCCTGCGTCAGTCAAAATGCAGATTAAATCATAAACATATATCAAGTAGTTTCATCATCAAAATACAAGATTCAACAATCTCTCCCTTTTTTATGATGACAACTACTTGATGACGGAGTTAAACTTAACTCCCGGAGTTTAAACAAACTCCCCCTATCAATATATCATATTGATAGAATCTTGAATTCAAACTGAATTCAAGTCATTGCAATATTCATCATGAATACTTGCAACACGTCATCATGAACTTATGCATAAACTTATGCATAACATGTCATGTCATCAACATACTTCTCCCCCTTTGTCATCAACAAAAAGGAGAAGTACCACAATCAAGTGTTTGTGATATTGGTTCAACTCATTGCATGAAAAACATAATATCAAGTTTTATCATCATGCAAGTTTGCTATTATCAAATATCAACATGTAAAATTACGATGTAAGCTTTTGATATCATAACGCAAACATTTCAAGTGTTTATCAATTGTAGCATTTCATCACATGGTAAGATATCAACGCGTAAAATTACGATACAAGTTCTTGATATCTTAACGCATTATGCAAATATGGCATAATGCAAGTTTGGCAATCATAGCATCAATTCATATATCTCTTGATGATGCAAGCATTGCAAATATGGCAATCATATCAATTCATATATTTCTTAATGATGCAAGCATAGCATCAGTGTTCATAGCATCAATTCATATATTTCTCCCCCTTTGTCATCAATAAAACAGAGAACGATATAAGCAAATTTTAAGCATAAGTGCTTGTAATTATTCATGTCAAAACTAGGTTCATGTCATTTTCCAACAGTGAGTGATAGGATATCAATTATACAAGCATCTCAAGGAAAACATGACATGGAGATAGCTTTGAAAACTTCTTCCTTATTTATCTGTTATTATCTTTTTGCATGAAGGAGGAAGACTATTTGTGATACATGCTATTTGTGAGTTTACTTCGAGTGAAGTTAGAATCGATGAGAGATTAAATCATGCTTCATTTTTACAAGGATCAAGATATGTATATGAAACAAATCCTTGCAAGTAAAAACACTTTCATCCATATTCATCAAATCCATTTCTCCAAAAAAATATTTTTCACATGATATGTGTATGAGAGATGTTTTTGCTAGTTGATTACATATGTCAAAAATCAATGATATGAACTAAACTTGATATGATATATGCTTGTTAAGTTCGGAAGAGAGTAAACTTGATATGTTAGGATCAAGAGAATTCGAAAATGAAATTTAACTCTTTCTTGCATTCGGACAAGGTTTTGCTATAGATATTCAATTACAATCATGAAGGTAAAGCATGCTTGTTATCATGGAAGTTTTGTATTCAAGCACATAATTTCCAACATGTAATTGTGTAAAATCATTATGCCAATCAAGTGATTTGATCATTCAATCAAGAAAGTTCAAAAAATAATTTTAACACGTTCAATCATTATGACATATTTTTGCCATAGTTTTTCAAATACAATCATGAAGATAAGGCATGCTCATCATCATGGTAGTACAATGGCAAGTTTAGAATTTTAAGACACGCAAGCTATTAATTTTGAGATGTTCAACTCTTGCTTCTTGAAATATAAGTTTTGCTACATGTGCAAGTTAACTTTTTGCTTCTGCAAGATATCATTCTTTGGTGATGTTTAATATAGCAAGTTCTACATCATGCAAGCTAGTGAATCTTATAACATTTTAGAACATGCATAATCACCAAAGCATCATAAATTTTAATGATGTGCAAAATTACAAATTTTGCATGTTTGTATTTGTGCATCTTGAGATTTGTAAGATAGCACTTCTTGGTGATAGCAATTCCTTTTCTTTTAAGAAGTGTAATTATTTTCTTTCTCCTTTTTTTTTTGAATTATATGAGCTAGCAAATTAGCTTTCAAGCATGTTTTGCTCCCCCTTTGTCATTGTCAAAAAGAAGGGAAGACCCTTTACGTTAATTTCTAAATTATGACAAAGGTAAATAGCATTGATGAAAATTCAAGTCTTGAAAGTCAAAACAATTATTTTATCATGAATATTTCATCATTGCATGCATCATTATCATCATATATAAACTCATTATTATATTATTCCAAATCATCATTCCTATTATTTCAATCATTGTTTCAATCATCTTTATAGCTTATCATGCACAATATGTCAAACCATCTAACATGATACAAACATTTATTTTCAAAGTATTTATCACTATTTTCAAGTGTTCATGATATCGAACATTAAATCAATATTTTTAAGTATTTATCACTTCATTTTGATCATGATACCAACATTCATCATTTAGAGCATTCATGACATTAAATCAACATTTATAATACTTCATTTTAGCAACAACTCATAGCATTTTAAATCATGATTCACATCATATGCAATACATCACATCATAATTAAAAAGCTCAAGTATTGCGTGCATCATTGCAAATCATAAATGTTTCATATCATGATGGTATCAATTTTGTTAAATTATATCCTATCATGCATGATCATAACTTTTCATTTGTATACATCAAAATAAATTAATGAATATTTTATGTATTCATATCATCACATAAGGAATATCAAGAAGAAAATAATTGGGTGATGAGATAAACCTTTCATGAATACAAAGAATTGCATAAAAATCATATCATGAAAACACGGAATACAGGTCACAATCATTCAAGAGAAAAATCATCATTCATTTTCAATTCATTCAATTTGACAAATCATGATCATGATTTTGATAAAACTCATTTCAAATTTAAATCATCAAAATCATTTTTATGGCTCACAAAATTTATAACATAAATAGATTCATGATTTCATTGATAATATATTTTTTTTCCTTTTTTAAGTGTTTCATCTTAAGTGATCGATTTCATGTAAGCATGCCTTTTCATTTATGTCAAATGAAAACATGCATCAACGTTTAGGATCGTAAAATGAATTTCATCATAAAACCATCAAGATCAATAAGTCACAAAAATTATCATGTATAACTTTAAAATCTCATGCATAAAATCATAAATCATAGTATCCAAATATTTAGTGTTTTTATTACATCATTATGCATCATTGAGTATACAATCGTCAAGCATGACACTTACACTATTTCATATAACCATGCCTATTTCATTTATATCAAACATGCATCAGTTTTTAAAGCCACTGTTATTATCATGAAAATTGATAATCCATAATTATCAAGAATCATCATACATAATTTCAAAAATATCATAACTTCAAATTAAACATGATTTAATATACTCAAAATCGAGAAATAACAATGGACATCACCATGATACACATTATTACTTCTTAACCACGATTTCATATTTTCAATCAAAATCATTTTGTTTGTTTATCATAAAATATGTAATATTATCATTTTCGAAATTATTAGCATGATCATAATAAATTTTTTTTTAAACATTAATTCTAAACTTAAAAAGAAAATACATCATGAGAGCATCAAGTAATTTCAAAATAATTAAAGAGAGTTGAGTTACTTACCTTATAGTCGAAGCCCGTCAAAGCCCAATTCGTCGTTTCACCTTTGGAAGTTCTTGATTCATCCTTGGTTGCCTTCCTCTTCTTTGGCATCTTCCTTCGTTCAAGTTCATTGTCTATTTTAGATTTTTGTTTGATAAACTTATTAAGATTTAGTGTTCGAAGTTCAGGTTCATCATTGTCCTCATCACTTGAGTCATCGCTCAAGTGGTATTCATTTGTCCGGAGTTCCAAATCCTTCCTGTTCTTTGGAAGGTGATTTTGTTCATCATGTGCATTGTGCACCATTTCATATGTCATCAACGAACCAATTAGTTCTTCAAGTGGTAAGTTGTTTAGGTTTTTAGCTTCTTGTATTGCAGTTACTTTTGAATCTCACTTCTTAGAAAGAGAATGCAAAATCTTGTTTACGAGTTCAAAATCCGGAAAACATTTTCCAAGAGCTCTTAAACTATTGACGACGTCCGTGAAACGGGTGTACATGTCGCCTATAGTCTCGCTTGGTTGCATTCGAAAAAGCTCAAAATCATGCAATAAAATGTTAACTTTCGAGTCTTTGACTCTACTAGTTCCCTCGTACGTGATTTCAAGTGCTCGCCAAATGTCAAAAGCCGTGTCGCATATAGAAATCCGATTGAACTCATTTTTGTCCAAAGCGCAAAAAAAGGCATTCATAGCCTTTGCGTTTAAAGAAAAATACTTCTTCTCCAAATCCGACCATTCGTTCATCGGTTTAGAGGGAAGTTGAAAACCGTTTTCAACAATATTCCATAAATCTAAATTCATAGAAATCAAGAAAACTCTCATTCGAGTTTTCCAATAAGTGTAGTCCAATCCGTTAAACAACGGTGGACGTAAGACCGATAAGCCCTCTTGAAAGCCATGAAGAGCCATTTCTCTCAGGTGTAAATCCGAAATGAGAAATACCGGGCTCTGATACCAATTGTTAGGATCAAGAGCACTAAGAGGGGGGGGGGGGTGAATTAGTGCAGCGGAAAACCTTCTGCGATTAAAATCGAAAACTGCGTTCGTTCGATAGAAGTGATTTTGGTAAGAAAGCCGATTTGTAAATCACTTCAACTTTTGACTAGGAGAGATGCAGCAAAGATATGAACACAGTTTGCAGTTATGATGGAAATCAGAACGTAAGCGCAAACTGAAATACGACGTTCGTACGATAAAACTGATTTGCGTCTTAAACCTCGATTCGGAAAGCACTGAACTTTGAAACACGTTCGTAAAAACACAGAAGGCAGTAAGCTATTAAGGAGGTTTGCAGTAAAGATAAGATGCTCAAAGTAAATGCAAACTGAGATTTAGAGTGGTTCGGTCAATCTTGACCTACTCCACTTTTGGCTTCCTCCACCGACGAGGTCACCGACGTCAACTAGAGGCCTTCCTTCAATAGGCGAAGGCCAACCACCCTTTTACAGTTTCACTCCTTTTGACGGGCTTAGGAGACAACCCTTACAGAATTTTCTCTCCTCTCTTTACAACTCAGAACTTGGAAGAAAAGACGGAGAAGAACTTTTGGCCTTTACAACCATTTTGAGCTCTAAGAATCATGGAAAAATATCAAGATTTCGGTGTAAGTTCATACCCTTTCAGTGCTGAATGGGTGGGGTATTTATAGGCCCCAACCCAGTTCAAATTTGGAGCTCAAAACTGTCAATTCCCGGAATTTCGGGATCATGCAGTTGCACCTCCTGACTGGAGCGGTTGCACCGCCTGGCAGAGCTCGAAGACTGAGCCTCTGGGCGATGCTACCTCCTGTCAGGGGCGATTGCACCTCCTGACAGAGCTCGAAGACCGAGCTCAGGCGGTGCCACCTCCTGTCAGGGGAGATTACACCGCCCAGTCTCGCTCGGAGACTGAGCCCCAGGCGGTGCCACCGCCTGGCTGGAGCGGTTGCACCTCCCAGTCTCGCTCGGAGACTGAGCTCAGGCGGTGCAACCTCCTGCCTTGGGCGGTTCAACCGCTTGGCAGAAATCAGGGTCCGAATGGGTTGATCCATTCGGCCCAATTTGGGTTTTTCAGGGGCCCAATTGCCCCAAGATTAAGTTAATGGGATCACCTCCTATTTCCAACTTAATCAATATGCTAACTATGATTTTTCCTAAGACATTTACTGCAACTTGCTCCGGTGCGTCAATCGCTTCTTCCGGCGAGCTTCCGGCGAACTTTCGTCAATCATCCGATGAACCCTCGGTGATGCTCCTGCGGACTTCCGGCAAACTCCTAGACTTGCGACGATTCACTTGGCGAGTTCCAACGAGCTTCTTTGGCAAGCTTATGGACTTCTCGGATTTGTTCCCGCAGAACTTCCGACGACTGTCCGAACTTCCGTCGAACTCTCGAACTCCCAACGTGATCATTGTCTTGACTCCGGCGCAACACCTGCTGCATGTCTTACTTTCATCGTAGTTAATCCTGCACACTTAAAACAAAACTTCGATCACGACAATTAATCCTAAGCAATTAACCAAGTTGTCTGGCATGTCATTGGTCCCTCGACGCTTCGTCTGATTCTTTGGCACATCGTCCTCTCCTGCAGCCTATTGCCCAATCGGCCAGTTGACTCCGCAACTCCGATATCCTTGGCACAATACCCGCTCTTTTTGGCCCGATGCTCGAGTCCACGGCCCGAAGCCTTCTATCGATACGTCGACCGATCCACCGGCCCGACGTCCAATCTTCTGACATGTTCCTCCGGCACAACATGATTTTCCTGCTTTAATTATCTCATCCTGATCGAAGCAACCTGCGTCACTTAAAATGCAGATTAAATCATAAACATATATCAAGTAGTTTCATCATCAAAATACGAGATTCAACAGATAGTACATTGTTTATCAAAAATTTTAAAAATAATTTTCTTATTGTTCAAATTTATGTTGATGATATTATTTTCGGTTCCACAAATGAATCTCTTTGTGAATCATTTGTTAAAAGTATGAGTGTTGAATTTGAAATGAGTTTGATAGGGGAATTAACTTTCTTTTTAGGCTTATAAATCAAACAACTAATTAGTGGTATTTTTCTTAGTCAAATAAAATATGCTTTAGATTTGCTAAAAAGGTTTAATATGGATAGCTCAAAGGCTATCAATACTCCCATGAGTACCTCCACTGAGTTAGACATTGATAAAAGTGGAGAAAGTTTTGATCAAAAAGCCTATAGGGGTATGATATGAAGTTTACTATACCTCACCGCAACTAGACCGGATATCATGTTTAGTATAAGTCTTTATGCTATGTTTCAATCTAATCCTAAGATATCTCATCTTAAAGCACTTAAGAGAATTCTTAGATATCTTAAAGGTACCATAAATCTAGAATTATGGTATCCAAAATCTGAGAACTTTGAACTAATTGCATATGCTTATGCAGATTTTGCTGGATGTAGATTAGATAGAAAAAGCACATCCAAAACATGTCAATTTTTAGGACACGCACTTGTTTCTTGGTCTTCCAAGAAACAAAACTCGGTTGCACTATCTACAACCAAAGCTAAGTATATTACAGCTAGTGCATGTTGTGCATAAGTTGTGTGGATGAAAAATACTTTAGAAGATTATAAGATTCATCTCAAAAATATCCCTATAAAATGTGATAACACAAGTGTAATATATTTAGCAAAAAATATCATTCAACACTCTAGAACAAAACATATTGATATTAGGCATCACTTTATATGAGATCATGTCACTAATCATGATGTAATCTTAGAGTTTATTGATACAAAACATCAATTAGCCGATATCTTTACAAAACTTTTAAGTGAAGAATAATATGATTTTATTAGAAGAGAATTAGGAATGTTAATTTGTCCGAATGCATGAGTTATTATATTTTTACTTTTTCGGACTATCTTCTTGAATGGAGCTTTGATGAGTTTATGCCATATCAAGTTCACTTCATACCCTTGCTCCATCACTTAATGATTTTTGATACATGGAATTAATTAACATTTGCATCTCTCATGAGTTTATCTCTTGTGAATTTTTAATGAGAAATGGACTTGATATGATGCTCCTCTCATTATGAAGGTTTATTCGTAGAATTTCTTTTATTCTTCATATGATGATTCTTTCACATGAATTCTTTCTTAATGAAGAAAGAATTTTTTATGATTTTTTTTTAGATGAACACTTGCAAGAGTGAGGATTTGATTTCACATGAATATATTGATCCTTATGAAAATTGAAGCATGATTTAATGGAACTCTTTTATCATTTTTAACTTGATTCAAATCATTTCACATAGAGGGTTCTTAATGGATTTCCTCCTTCTTTCCTTCTTCATGCATAGTTTTGATGAAAAAAATGAGAGAAGTTGATAAAAGCTATTTCACAGAACTTTTGAATGATACCATGAATACTTAAAATATAATTGATATGAATTTTTACAAATTAAAATATGATATGAATTATTACCACTTGCATTGTTGAATCATTCTCCTTTTTGTTGATGACAAAGGGTGAAAAATAATACCAAAATGTGATAAATTGATGACAAATATATATAATGCATTTCGCCATTGTTGAATAATTCTCCTTTTTGTTAATGACAAAAGAGAAGAAATAATACCAAAATGTGGTAAATCGATGACAAATGTATGCAATGTATTTCATTATATATACTTGAAATGTGTACTTGATAAATTTTCTTCATTATGATAAGATATTTAGAGCTTAACTTGCTATTTTACAATTGATATCTTGTCATAGAATGATAAATTGCTATCTTTGTCATTTTCATATTTGAAATATCATATTTAAAAATAGATGTCATGCCTTGACATCATGTGCATATCGATAAGTTTAAATGAATCTAACTTATCAATTTGATACTTGAATTCAAAGGCTTTGAATTCAAGAGTGTCTTTTCTCAAGTATGACATACAAATAGGGGGAGTTAAAGTTAACTCCATCATCAATTGATTGTCATCATCAAAAAGGGGGAGATTGTTGAATCTCAGATTTTGATGATGAAGTCAATTGTAATTTGTTTGATCTAATCTATATGTTAAGAAAAGTGTGTAGGATTAACTACGATAGCAGTAAGACATAAAACAAGTGTTGTGCTGGAGTCAAGATCGAGATCACGTTGGGAGTTCGAGAGTTTATCGGAAGTCCGAACGTTCATCGGAAGTTCTACCGGAACCAACCGAGAAGTCCAGGAGCTTGCCAAAGAAGCTCGTCGGAACTTGCCAAGAAGATCGTCGTAAAGTTCAAGAGCTTGCCGGGAGTCCATCGGAGAATTATCGAGAGTTCATCGGATGTTCATCAAAAGTACGCGGGAAGCTCACCGGAAGAGCAATTAACGCACCGGAATAAAAAGAGCTATGATCATGTCTTAATTATCGTAGTTAGAGCATAAATTAAGTTAGGATTGGGAGGTAATCCCAGTAACTTAATTAGGGGCCAACTGGGCCCTTACCAGGGTTGATTTGGGCCAACTGGGCTCTTTTCTGCATGAAAGAGCACGAAACATATTGGTATAATCTTGAGTTCTTGAGTTTTAAAGTGTTGTAAAAGTTAGAGTTCTCCTCCTTCATCTTTTAACCTTATAACCATCTAAGAAAGAGGAGTGAGACTTGTAAGGGTTCATCTCCTAAACCCAAAAAAAGGAACAAGTACTGTAAAGATGTGTTCGGTCTTTACCTATTGAAGGAGGTCTTTAGTGGACGCTGATGACCTCGTCGGAGGAGGAATCCGAAAGTGGATGTAGGTCACATTGACCGAAACACTCTAAAACTCGGTTTACATTTACTTTGAGCAATTTACTACGCCTACATATGCTTTAAAGTAAACACCTTCCAATATCAGTTTTAATTTTACAAAAGTTTTCAAGTTCAAATTTTTTTCCGAAATGGATTGAATCAAAACCATTTTCGTCGGAATCATTTTTAATCGAAATAAGTCTTTTGAAATCGTGAAAATTTTCCGTTGTATTGTTACACAAAATAAAATGATACTCCCGAAAACCCAAATCAATCAAACCAACTTTAAATATAAAATTAAAAAAAAATTACAAAATTATTAAAAAGAAAAGACTTTTCACCCAACTTTTCATTAAAAGATGAAATACAGATTATGTCGCCATATAGAAACCAAGGAAAATCATCAATGTCAATAGCAGTTACCATATTCCATTGTGAGGGGAAGAACACATGCTCACATAAACTACAGTGAGGTGTCAAGTGGATTTACCTTGTTTTTTCACCAACAGATTAATTGATTGATCACAGGAGAATACCAAAGAGGGTCTGAGCTTACCAGACCTCCAAGCCACAAGAATGCCACCAGCTCTTCCACGGGCACGAGTGAAACATCCTTCCCAGTTACTCCCATGGTGCCATAGGAAGGCAACATTGTCAGATTCTTGTAAATGAGTTTCGAGAAGATCCAGCAGTGAAATATTGTGCTGCTGCTTGCGGATAATATAAACATGCTGAGCAAAAGTAGAGGTTCCAAACATGTACAGTAGCATCAGAAAGAGTATTTGATTTTTTTTTTTGGTGTGTTTAAGAGTAGTGAGATGAGGCAGACAAGTAATCTATGGAGGTTTCTTGCGAGCTTCGGGGGCCCCTTTCTCAAACAACAACAAAAAAAAAAACACTCGTCCATTTAGGATCATCACCATCAGGCAGAAAACTTCCCTCGATTTTTGTAGCAGCATCAGCGGCTTTGTTAAAAGCCTCCGCAACCTTGGCTTCCAAAGCTTTATGAGGTGAGAGAACTCTTCTGGCAGCGAATGGTGAAAGATTGCAGCCATGGAGGGCCGAAAAAATTTTATGTTAAGATTAAAATCAAATAAATTAGATCTGACAATATTACGATGATACTTTTTTGTTGTTCAAAAGAATAAATCTTATTTGATCTACAAGCGCTTCATCTTCGAATCTGAAATATCAATCAAGCGCTTCATCTTCGGATCTTAAATATCAATCTGCAAGGATCTGTAAAGAGAATTAGATCCTTCTCCTCTCTTCCTATCTTTTTACGGAACCACTTAGATTAATGGATTAGGGGATTAGAGGAGAGGGAGATTGAAAGAAAAACTTTAATCTCTCAATTACTGAGATGCTACTCAGATGCACACTTAGCCCCTAGAGGTCTTGTCTATTTATAGACGAGAGTAGAGGATCTAGGATAAGTTATTAAGAGAGTTCCTCCCATCAAGGTTATCTCCTAAGGAATCATATTTTAACTTCTTTTCTATTGGCCAATAACCATAATCAGAATCCAATCATATCTATAATATATCTTACCTAATTAAATATGGCCACATAATCTAATCTCCCACTTAGCCTAATAATTGATAAGATACGAAAAGACTTAAAATCAAAAATAAATAAATAAAATTTATTTAAAAACAATTTGACTCAATTGGATTCTGAAATTTTTGGAAAAACTATATACACACAGGTGAATTTTAGAAAATAAGCCAATAATAATACATTAAGTTTGACTAACAATATAAGTCATAGCGGTTATGTGCTCTCAATGTCACACTTCCTTCTATGTACCATAATAATGTTAGCCTTTCCTAATGCAGTCCAAAATGACCCCTATAATTTGTTTTGTCAAGATAATCCTATCATCACATTCAACCATAATATGTACATACATAATTGTGAACAGGATAGCAGAAACAAATAACTTTAAGTACGTAAGTAAAAATGTCAATTATAGTATCCACTCAAATATGCATCACCATATCCTTTATGGGTTGCTCACATACCCAATCATAAGAACATGTTCTTTTAAAATACTTTAGACTGTAAGTCTTAAGTGAATGGATCAGCAATCAATACAGTGAAACTCAAGTAATTAATTGGCATTATATGTTTCTGGACTCATCTTCTCTAACCATCAAGTACTTTATACCATAATGCATATAGATGCAATAGTACTTGTCATTCTTAGAGAAAAAAACTATTGTAATGTCATAAATATCTTCAACAACTTGGTAATTGAGTCTGACTACACCAAGTCCTGAGATAAATATTTTACAATCAAAAATTTGATTAGTGACCTCAAAGCATGCCACAAAATCAACTTCTATTATTAATAATAATAAATTACCCCTCTAATTGACATAGATATTAACGGTAAGGTGGATTTCTTATTATCGAGGCAATTTATATAATTAGCATTTGAAAAATACCATTATTTCAAGCTGATATAATTTCATACATATGAGCATATAATCCTTTGTCCCTTACAGATATCTTATTACTTTCTTTGTAGTCCTTAGTGTTTTTACTTCTTGGTAACTCCAATATATATCTAATATTTTAATTATAAAAACGGATATCTTTTCTAACAAAGGCTTGAGCATAGACTTCCAACTGCACATATACAAAGAATATCTTCTTTATCTTATTCTTTTCAAGTCATTTTCAAGCATTTACTATTAACTAAAATTTTGCTTTTATGATTTACTAAATAAAATTGTATATTAAAATCTTTTCAAGACTCAATTGATATATCCTTTCTAAGACAGTCTTTATAATCATTTAGGTCTATCCTTGAATTACTTAATGTTAATAATATAATATGTCTCATTCATATCAACCATCTTAAAACTCTTAGTGACAAATTCTTGATTCAGTATAATAAATCAATATCAGTATTGGTAAGACAAAATATTATCCATATATAAGACCAATATAATAAACTTGCTCCCACTGATATAAATAATGATTAATAGTATTTATCTTAAATCTAAAAATAATGATATCAAGAACCTTTATATATCATTATCTTGAAGCTTGTTTAAGGTCATAAATGGATTCCTGAATTTGCATACCAAACTTTATATTTCTTTCATTTTCTTTGTAAATCATTTAGAGTAACCCTTATAAAGCTAGATCTTTTAAAAATGTTTTCATATCATTATGATATAACTCAAACTCATAATGAATCACTAATGTAATGATCATTCTTAATGAGTTCATTAAAAATCTCGTTATGATCGATACATTCTTTATGAGTAAAATTTTTAACCACAAGTCTGATCATTATATCATTCGACATTGTCCTTTGAGTCACATTTATATAATAGACTCTTTTATAATTATTGGATAATTCGATAAATTTATCATACAACATTCTGGTTATTAATTTTAACTCTTCTTTTATTGCATCATATTACTTTTCAGAATCATTACTTTTCATGACCCGTGACAACAATAAGGATACATTCTGATTCCTATATCATAATATAATTCTTGTAGATATGTAATATAATAATCATAAATGATATAATTCCCTCCCCTTTGAGATATTCTCAAAGTTGTCAATTATGGTTGTTCTACAAGATCATTAATAATTATATCAATATAATATGGGAGTTTAGTAATGTTATTTTGTTGTTTACTTTTATCAAATCATTTAATGATTTAAGTAACAATAATCTCTCGAATAATAAAGGAGTATTAACTTGTATCTCCTCTATATCAAAATTAAATTTTGAGAATTTCATTTCCATTTATTATTTTATAGGAATCTTATATTACCAGATTTAATTGTCCTCGTACTATGATTAGAGCAATAAGATATGTACCCCTTTAAACTTTTCTTAATAGATAATAAAATATTTAAAAATAATTATTAAATCTAATTTTCTTTTATGTGAGTTGAAGATCATTATCTCGATAGAACAATCTCAAATATGTAAATATCTTAAGTTAGGTTTCCTATCATTTCATAACTTAAAAAAAGTCATATAATTTACTTACTAGGAACACTATTTAAGATATACATTGTTGTTCTTGGAGCTTCTTTTCATATTGATTTAGGTACAAAAGAATAACTTATCATTGCTCTTAACCATATCTATAAGGTACGATGATATCTTTCAGCAATCATATTATGCTGTAACATATTTAGTAAATCATATATCTTATTTTTCTAAAAATTAGCAAAAGAATTATAATTGGGTTCATCATAAATACCATAAAATTTATCACCCTTGTCAAATATGATGATCTTAACTTTTCTATCTAATTGTCTATTAACTTCATTTATATACACTTCAAAGTGTAAACGGTCATAGACTTTACATGAATTATATATATATATATAATCATATCTCAACAGATTATTTATATGGTGATAAAATGTCTCTCTTTAATGAGACAAAAGCATAGAGTAATAAACATAACCTCAAGGAGTTTATAAAACTATATTTCACTTCAATATTTAATTGTAGGATTATTGTAAACTTATGATTCATATTAATTCTATATAGACTATTATACAGAATTCAAAGGTTAATTTTATTGAATCACAGTAAGTTTACAACCGTCAAAAGGGAAATAATATTCTAACAATTCTAGGTAAAGAACTCAATTTCCCAGAATTATAAGAACACAACATAGATTCTTAAGATTTATCAAATTGAATCATCTTTAGATATAAACGATAAATATAAATTAATATCACTTTCACTTTAAGATGATTCTCTACATTGATAAATATCTCATTCTCTTTTGGTTTTATCCCTCTTCATTTTTCTTTTTATTTTAGTGAATATCTATTATTGATAACATATGATGAAGCATCAAATTAATCCATCAATAATAATTGTAATATTTGATTTGAACCATATAAAGGTTATATTTATACCTTTTTTATTTCAAATCAAATCTTATAGTATATTTCTTCTTCATATAAATTTATTTGCTACAAAAGTAACACTTTATTGTGAAGATATTCTTTTATTAGTTTATATAATAATTATAAAGTCAGGTGGACTTACGCTTCGTCCTTATTTTAGTATTACCTACTCCTTGAGTAATACACAAAATATTATGAGTCTTGAGCTTACAACTTTATCATTTATTTTGAGGATATAATCTTAAATTTCTCAAATAAAATCATTTTAAAATGTCAACTAATGACTTATCAAAAAATTTAAATTGATTCTTAGATATTCTCATGTGCTAGTTGTAAACTATACTATGTTAGGATCAAGAGCACTAGGGGGGGGAGGTAATTTAGTGCAGCGGAAAACCTTCGACGATTAAAATTACATTCGTACGATAAAATCGTTTCCGACGTAAAACCGTTTTCGGAAACTTAACTTGAAAGCGAGTTCGTAAAGGAGTGCAGCAAAAGTAATGAGGAAGTAAAGCACATATGAAGGTAGTTTGCAGTTAAGATAAATAGCAAGAAGGAAATGCAAACCAGATTTTAGAGTGGTTCAGTCAAACGTGACCTACATCCACTTTCGACTTCCTCCTCCTACGAGGTCACCGGCGTCCACTAGAGGCCTTCCTTCAATAGGCGAAGGCCAATCACCCTTTTACAGTTTCACTCCTTTTGACGGGCTTAGGAGACAACCCTTACAGAATTTTCTCTCCTCTCTTGAAAGATCAAAACTTGGAAGAAAAAAGGGAGGAGAACTTCTAGCCTTTAAAACACTTTTGAGCTCTAAAATCACAGAGTAAGATCAAGTTTTTGGTTCCTTTTGGTTGCCCTTTCATGTAGGAAAGGGTGGGGTATATATAGGCCCCAAACTGGTTTGAATTTGGAGCTCAAAAATGTCACCTCCCGGATTTCCAAGGTTCTTGCGGTACTACCTCCTAACTGGGGTGATACAACCGCCTGACAATGCTCAGAGACTGAGCTCTGGCGGTGCCACCGCCTGACTGGGGCGGTTGCACTGCCTAGTCTCGCTCGGAGACTGAGCACAGGTGGTGCCACCGCTTGATCTGGGCAGTTGCACTGCCCAGCTTTCCTGGGAGACCATCTCCTAGGCGGTGCCACCGTCGACCCTAGCGATGCCACCGCCTAACAGGAATTCTAGTCCGAATGGGTTGATCCATTCGGCCTAATTTGGGTCTATCAAGAGCTCAATTGCCCCCAGATTAAGTTAATGGGATCACCTCCCATTCCTAACTTAATCTACATGCTAACTACGATATTTCTTAAGATATTTACTGCAACTTGCTCCGGTGCGTCAATCGCTTCTTCCGGCGAACTTCCGGCGAACATCCGACGAACCTTCAGTGATGCTCCGACGGACTTCCGGCAAACTCCTGAACTTGTGATGATCCACTTGGCGAGTTCCGACAAGCTTCTTTGGCAAGCTCCTGGATTTCTCGAATTTGTTCCCGCAGAACCTCCGATGACCGTTCGGACTTCCGTCGAACTCTCGAACTCTCAAACTCCCAACATGATCATGGTCTTGACTCCGACGCAACTCCTGCTGCATGTCTTACTTCCATCGTAGTTAATCTCGTACACTTAAAACAAAACTTCAATCGAGACAATTAATCCTAAGCAATTAACTAAGTTGTCCGACATGTCATTGGTCCCTCGACGCTTCATCTGATTATTCAGCGTATCGTCCTCTCCTACGACCTATTGCCCAATCGGTTAATTGACTCTGCAACTCTGATATCCTTGGCACAATACCCTCTCTTCTTAGTCCGATGCCCGAGTCCACGGCCCGAAACCTTCTGTCGATACGTCGACCGATCCATTGGCCCGATGTCCAATCTTCTGACATGTTCCTCTGGCACAACATTATTTTTCTTGCTTTAATTGTCTCATCCTGATCGAAGCATCCTGCATCACTCAAAACATAGATTAAAACATAAACATATATCAAGTGGTTTCATCATCAAAATACGAGATTCAACAATCTCCCCCTTTTTTATGATGACAACCACTTGATGACGGAGTTAAACTTAACTCCCAGAGTCTAAACAAACTCCCCCTATCAATATGCCATATTGATAGAACCTTGAATTCAAACTGAATTCAAGTCATTGCAATATTCATAATGAATACTTGCAACACGTCATCATAAACTTATGTATAACATCATACTTCTCCCCTTTGTCATCAACAAAAAGGAGAAGTTCCTACTCTAATGTGTTTAGAGGAAAAAAGTTCAAATCATTGCATGATAAACATAGTATCAAATTTTATCATCATGCAACCTAGCAATTAAAGATGTGCAAGTTTTAGCATGTTCACTTTTCTTGAGATAGCAACTGTTTGCTTCTCTTTAGGCTACAAGCTAGCAATTTTTACGATATGCAAGTTTTACTACATACAAGCTAGTTTTCAATCACAACATATAAGCACAAAAGCATAGCAAGATTCTTAGGTTCAATCATGACAATTCAACACTTGCTTCTTGTGCAAGATTGCACTTTGTTTTTCTTTGCATGTTCTAACTAGCAAAAGCTTTCTCCCCTTTGTTTTTGTCGAAAAGAAGGGAAGAGTACAAGCTAGCCAGCATTTGCCTTGAGCGAGCAATCTTTCTCCCCCTATGTCATTGCCGAAAAGAATGAGAGGAACCAATGATTTAGACTTTTACATAAACTATGAATTTGCATCAATCAATATTTTAATCATCACATGATACATACAAGACAACAATGCAAAGAAATCATGTCATGAAAGATATCAATTGTTAAACATGATATGATAATAGTCTCAAAAATTTCAATTTGCGATACATGTGATACATTGCGATACACTAAAAAATTTAATGTGATGCTTTTAAGGATATCAACCTATTATTGATACAAAGCATGGCAAGAGCAATTCTATTGCAAGTTTTCTAAGTTTTGTATTTTTTGCTTCTTTCGAGATAGCAATTATTTGCTTCTCTTTATATTGCAAGATTTGCAATTACTTGGTAGTGTTCATGATAGCAAGTTCTTTCAATGAAATGATCGAGCTAGCAAATTTTCCTTCCTTTGAAATATGCAGGCTAGTAAACTAACTCCCCCTTTATCATTATCGAAAAGAAGAGTTAAATCAATGACTAAAAAATTTAATCATTATACAAGCCATATTACAAAATCATGTCATGATATCAAGAAAATTCAAGAAGGACATGATTCATTTGACAAATCTTTTTAATAGAGCAAATGAATTATACAACCAAGAATCATGATTAAAATATATCAATATCATAGATTAAGTCATGATTCATGATTCATTATAAAGCAAATTAATTTTCAATCATCACATAAGGTATTTAAAGAATTTTTGAAACATAAGAGAATGATTAATTTAAGCATGCAATGTTTCAATCAAATTCAAGTCATGAATACCAATACTTTCATATTGTGAGTATCAATTTATGAATACCAAAAGATATTATTTGTGATTCCAATTTTGCAAGATCAAGATTATGATTTTGATAAAGCTCATTAAAGTCAAATCGTTAACTTGAAACTCATAATCAAGTCATCAAAATCAATTTCGAGATTCACAAAATATCATAAAACCATTAATCTTGATCAGATGGGAAAGATATTTTTTAAGTGATTCTTTTTCATCTAAGCATGTCTTAGTCTTTATATGTCAAATCAAGATAAGCATGAAAGTTCAAGACATAAAGGCAAAATCTTATAAAACAACTCATCAAACAAGATCTATTTTCAAGTCATATAAAGAGTAAGTCAAGGATTCAATTATCTCATGTCATGAATTCCAACAGGCATCTCAAATTATCAATATCATATTAAAAAGATATTTCAAAAAGATATATCGATAAGTGATTCATTTGTATCATTTCATTCATTCGGAAGATTCTCCTCTTTGGTAAATAAATCTAAGAGAACAAAATGAATTAAGGGAGATGTAACATGATTGAAGCATTGAACATGATTCATATTTAAAATTTGTCTCATGTCATAAGTATGAATCAAGCATTTGTGAAATCCAAAATCATCCTCAAAGTCATATTCAATAAATTCATACATGACAAGCATAGATTTATTGAAAAGACGATAAGATAGAGGATCGCATTTTATTTTTATAAATTTATATTCATGTGATTTACTTCTTATAAGCATGCCTTTACCTTTAATAAAACAAGTGTCAACATTTAAGATGAAAGGTAAAAAACAAATCATCAAGCATGATTCCATGATAACATCCTTTTAATATCTTGATATTCATCATCAAGTATGATTTCAAAAAGTATGTTCAAGAGAAATCATTAAGACCAAATGCATGATACACTCATTTATTTTCAAAATATTCATCATGTTTATTTTCATGAGATTCACAAGATTGGTAAAATAAATTCATTAATCTCAATAGGATAAAAAATTCATTTCCATATCATACAATTGATTTCATGTGAGGGTATTCAAGTCTTTTGTGAAAACATGTATCATCATTTAAAATCGAAACATAAGTTTCGTCATGAAGCCGTCAAGACCAAACACATCATGATATCACATCTATCATCAAAAGACTATCAAGAAATTCATACATAGATGTACATGCACTATGTTATCTTAATATGTCATGAGAATGTCATCTTAATTCGTCGTAAAAATGATTAGACCAAAAACATATTAATCTAAAATGATAGTTTCAAATCAACATTTCAAAACATAATATGCATGAAACCTTAGCAATATACTTTTCATGATCAAATTTTTAATTTTTCAAAGATGCTAAAAAGAAAAACATGATATAATTTTTAAAAAACAATTTTTTATTTCCTATTCCTACTATCTAAATTAAGCACTCATGAAAAACTTAAAGTAATTTCAAAATAATTCAAGAGAGTTGAGTTACTTACCTTGTAGTCGAAGCCCGTCAAAGCCCAATTCGCCATTTCACCTTTGGAAGTTCTTGATTCATCCTTGGTTGTCTTCCTCTTCTTTGGACTCTTCCTCCGTTCAAGTTCATTGTTTATTTTAGATTTTTATTTAATAAACTTATTAAGATTTAGTGTTCGAAGTTCAAGTTCATCATTATTCTCATCACTTGAGTCATCGCTCAAGTGGTATTCATTTGTCCGGAGTTCCAAATCCTTCCTATTCTTTGAAAGGTGGTTCAAGTGCTCATTGGGTTCAAAATGTTCCAAAAGTGTCATTTCATAGGTCATTAATGACCCGATTAATTCTTCTAATGGAAAATCATTTAAATTTTTTATCTCTTGTATTGCGATTATTTTATGATCCCACCTTTTTGGAAGGATCTTAAGATCTTGCTTACAAGATCAAAATTCGAAAAAGATTTACTAAGAACTCTTAGATTATTGATGACATCCGTGAAACGGGTGTACATGTCGCCTATAGTCTCGCTTGGTTGCATTCGAAAAAAATCAAAATCATACAATAAAATATTAACTTTCGAGTCTTTGACTCTAATCGTTCCATCATGCATGATTTCAAGTGTTCGCTAAATATCAAAAGTCGTTTCGCACGTAGAAATCCGATTGAACTCAATTTTGTCCAAAGCACAAAATAAGGCATTCATAGCCTTTACGTTTAATGAAAAATACTTCTTCTCCAAATCCGATCATTCGTTCATCAGTTTAGAGGGAAGTTAAAAACTGTTTTCAACAATATTCCATAAACCCAAATTCATAGAAATCAAGAAACCTCTCATTCGAGTTTTTCAATAAGTATAGTCCAATCCGTTAAACAACGGTGAACGAACAACCGATAAGCCCTCTTGAAAACCATGAAGAGCCATTTCTCTCCGGTGTAAATCCAAAATGAGAAATACTGGGCTCTGATACCATGTTGGGACCCTTTTTCTAAGCTTTTGAATAATGTTTATTGAGTCTGTTTAGTCCAGTTGTTTATTAAGTCGGTTTGGTTCAGTTAAAGTCAAGTAGAGGTTTATTTAATATTTATTTATTATTAGAGTTCAAGTACTGATAGACTCTGGGTGAAACTCTATAAATAGGGATGTAACTGCTTCTTTTTAGTAATCTATAAAAAACACTATTCTGTCTTTTGACAAACCTTAGGAGGTTGATCCCCTCGAAGCGATCAAGGAGGGCCGATCCCCTCGAAGTGATCGAGGGTCGATCCCCTCGAAGCGATCAAGGAGGGCCGATCCCCTCGAAGTGATCAAGGAGGGTCGATCCCCTCGAAGTGATCAAGGAGGGTCGATCCCCTTGAAGCGATCAAGGAGGCCGATCCCCTCGAAGTGATCATTATCATCCCCATTTCTCTCCTTTCGTCTTATCATTTGGTATTAGAGCGACGATAAGACTTTAGGGTCTTATCATTTGGTATCAGAGCCTACGATAAGACTTTAGGGTCTTATCATACCAATTGTTATGATCAAGAGCACTAAGAGGGGGGGGGTGAATTAGTGCAGCGGAAAACCTTCGATGATTAAAACTGCATTCGTACGATAAAATCGTTTCTGACGTAAAACTGTTTTCGGAAACTTAACTTGAAAGCGAGTTCGTAAAGGAGTGCAGCAAAAGTAATGAAGAAGTAAAGCATATATGGAGGTAGTTTGCAGTTAAGATAAATAGCAAGAAGGAAATGCAAACCAGATTTTAGAGTGGTTCGGTCAAACGTGACCTACATCCACTTTCGGCTTCCTCCTCCGACGAGGTCACCAGCGTCCATTAGAGGCCTTCCTTCAATATGCGAAGGCCAATCACCCTTTTACAGTTTCACTCCTTTTGACAGGCTTAAGAGACAACCCTTATAGAATTTTCTCTCCTCTCTTGAAAGATCAAAACTTGGAAGAAAAGAGGGAGGAGAACTTCTAGCCTTTACAACACTTTTGAGCTCTAAAATCACAGAGTAAGATCAAGTTTTCGGTTCCTTTTGGTTGCCCTTTCATACAAGAAAGGGTGGGGTATATATAGGCCCCAAACTAGTTTGAATTTGGAGCTCAAAAATGTCACCTCCCGAATTTTTGGGGTCCTAGCGGTACTACCTCCTGACTGGGGCGATACAACTGCCTGATAGATCTCGGAGACCGAGCTCTAGTAGTGCCACCGCCTGACTGGGGCGGTTGCACCGCCTAGTCTCACTCGGAGACTAAGCCCAAGCGGTGCCATCGCCTGACTTGGGTGGTTGCACTGCCCAGCTTTCTTGGGAGACCATCTCCTGGGCGGTGCCACCGCCTAGCAAGAATTTTGGTCCGAATGGGTTGATCCATTCGGCCCAATTTGGGTCTATCAAGGGCTCAATTGCCCCCAGATTAAGTTAATGGGATTACCTCTCATTCCTAACTTAATCTACATGCTAACTACGATATTTCTTAAGATATTTACTACAACTTGCTCCGGTGCGTCAATCGCTTCCTCCAGCGAGCTTCCGGCAAACTTCCGGCGAACATCCGACGAACCTTCGGCGATGCTCCGACGAACTTCCGGCAAACTCCTGAACTTGCAACGATCCACTTGGCGAGTTCCAACGAGCTTCTTTGGCAAGCTCTTGGACTTCTCGGATTTGTTCCCATAGAACCTCCGATAACCGTCCGGACTTCCGTCGAACTCTCGAACTTCCAACGTGATCATGGTCTTGACTCCGGTGCAACTCCTGTTGTATGTTTTACTTCCATCGTAGTTAATCCTACACACTTAAAACAAAACTTCGATCGAGACAATTAATCCTAAGCAATTAACCAAGTTGTCCGGCATGTCATTAGTCCCTCGATGCTTCGTCCGATTATTCGGCGCATCGTCCTCTCCTACGGCCTATTGTATAATCAGTCAGTTGACTCCGCAACTCCGATATCCTTGGCACAATACCTGCTCTTCTTGGCCCGATGCCCGAGTCCACGGCCCGAAGCCTTCTGTCGATATGTCGACCGATCCACCGGCCCGACGTCCAATCTTCTGACATGTTCCTCCAGCACAACATGATTTTTCTTGCTTTAATTGTCTCATCCTGATCGAAGCATCCTACGTCACTCAAAACGTAGATTAAAACATAAACACATATCAAGTGGTTTTATCATCAAAATACGAGATTCAACGTACTGAAGTCTAAGTATCATAAAATTGAGTATTTCATACCTTTCTTGATCAGTCACCTTAATTATTTATTTCATAGAACTTTGAGTAATTAAGATTATGTTCTGTTCAATTAATATGATCAAGGTCTCACTCGCTCAATACAACTTGTATATACTCAAGCCATTTATTTCAGAAAGTACAAGGATATTTACAGAAACACAATAAAGGAAGTGCCACTGTAATAATATAATATTAATGTTTTGAGTTTCCAAAATATGATGAACTATTGATATCATCTATATTTCACCTTTGGGTGAAATATTGATATATTTAGTGTTCACTCAAGATCACTTATGGAGGACTAATATCATTCTTGTGAAATAGTGTTGTTACCTTTGGGTATACAACCCTAAACTAAAAGAATATCCAAAATAGTATTATCCTACCCCATCACATAATTATTTGAAATAGATTCTCCTTTGGGATTATCTAAATCTCATAATTATATATGCTATCGTGTACTTTATTGGTCCAAGACCAATACAAAAAGATAAACTACAATATAAAATATCCATTAAATGACATGAACTTTATTGTAATTCATATCTCATAAGCCTATCTTCCTAGGCTACTTTGGTAGCTACCGGTCAGATAAAACTTAGGAAGATAAATTACAAATAATATTCACTAAATTTCTTTATCCTGAATCATACTGCCATTGTGAATATTATTTTTATTTAATATTATTTTTATTTAATATCATTTAAGACTAATTTCATGTTGTATTTTATAAATTATCGGTCCAGGTCACTTTGGTGGCTATAGAACCAATACAAAAATATAAAATATAATCTAAGTGTCCTATAAATAATAACACCTTTATTGTAATTCATATCACAAAAGTTTATCATCCAATGCCACTTTGGCAACTACAAGTCAGATAAAACTTAAGGAGATGAATTACAAATAATATTCATCAAATTTCTTTAATTTATGCTAAGCAATTCAATAAAAGAATAACAATCATAATAATTATTGAACATTAATGCTAAGCAGTTCAATAATAAAATAACAATCATAATAATTATTAAACATTAATGCTAAACAGTTCAATAATAAAATAACAACCATAATAATTATTAAACATTAATGTTAAGTAGTTCAATAATAACTATAATAATTATTAAACATTAATGCTAAGTAGTTCGATAATAAAATAATAACTATAATAATTATTGAACATTAATCAACAAAAGAAAACTCATATGATAATCATGATAACATATAAATCATGCTTGTAAAAGGTAAACATTATTTCACAATTTCAAATATATACATGTGAATAACTAAATAAATATCTAAGAACAATAATTAAATTTTATTTATCACATGTATAATCAATAATTCATATGACAAAATTATAAAGTAAACCATAATTTATAGTTTTTTTTAAATCAAAAATTAAATCCAATCAAATAACCAAAATATAATCATGATTAAATTCAATCATAATTATAATAAATCATATTTATCAATTTTATAATTGAGAATATAAACCAAATTTCTCAATTTCATAATGATAAAACTGTAAATATTTGATAGGATATAAATCGAAAATATGCAATATATGAATGGCAGAATTGTAATTTGACAAAAATTAGACCCGAGGGTAAAATTGTAAATATATTGAAGAATTACGAAATTTACAAAGGGCAAAACTATAATTTTATAAAACCCTAGCCTCGATGTCAAAATCATAATTATGCCAAAAACTGCCTTGTCGTCGCCGCTTGGCGTGCGGCGCTGTCGTTGCCGCTGCTCGCGCTCGTGCGCGACCGCTGCGACACTGCCACTGCTTGTGTGCGGCCACTACGACGCTGAAGGGCTGGCCATGGCTATTGCCAGCGTTCGTCCGCTGCGGCGGCACTTGCCCGCGCACGGCCGTTGCCACCGCGGGGGCTGCCTTTGCCCATGAGCGGTCGCTGTGGCGGTTCTTGCCCACGCGTGGCTGCTGCCAGCGTGCGGCCGCCGCCGGTGCGCGGTTGCCGCGTCGCGACGCTGCTTGTGTCGCCCGTGCCCGCGCGCGACCGCTACCGCTACCTGCGCGTGGCTATCGCGGTTCCTACCTGCGCTTGGCTACCGCCTTGGCACGGCCGCTGCCACTACCCATTGTCCACAATGGGCAGTGGCTGCCGCCATCTGCCACCACCGCCCTTCTGTAGGCGCCTTCTGCGGGTGCCACCATTATGCGTGAGGGCGACCGCCGCCTTCATATGGGGTGCAGCCCTCGCCTTCCGCGGTCAAGCGATGCGAGATGCCCGTGGTGCCGCCACCGCTCGCAAGCGGATCGTTGCCCACGCACGACCGTGATGCGCGGCTGCAGGGTGATACACGGCCCTTCGTCGACAACGATCAACAGAGATGATCATCTCAATAACATCAATGATAGTAAATAGTAAATTCATCGATCAAACATAAAATTATACATTGCTCATAATAAGTAATAGAGCAAATCATATAGAAAAAACATATCAATAATATCCGATGAATCATTCAGGCATCGTAAACAAAAATAATAGATCTAATATATTTGATCTCAAGAACCTGGCTCTGATACCAATTGTTAACATAAAATCTATAATCATGCTATCTGTAATGCGAAAAATCTTTTATGTCAAGATTGAAATCAAATAAATTAGATCTGATAATATTACGATGGGTACTTTTCTTGTTGTTCATAAGAATAAACCTTATCTGATCTACGAACGCTTCATCTTCGGATCTGAAATATCAATCTGCAAGGATCTGCAACGAGAACTAGATCATTCTCCTCTCTTCCTATCTTTTCATAGGACCACCTAGATTGATGGATTAGACGATTATACGAGAGGGAGATTGATCCTCCCATCAAGGTTATCTCTTAAGGAATCCTATTTTAACATGAACTTCTTTTGTATTGGTCAATGACCAGAATCCAATCATATCTATAATATAGCTTATCTAATTAAATAGAACCACATAACGAGGAGAAGGTATACATTTCATAGAGAAGAAGGGTCGTTGGTGAGGAGTTATGCTTGTGGGAGATGGAATGATCGACGGGAGGTTTAAGGGGGTGTCCATCATCGGTGGCAATGATTCAGAAATGAAAGGAGACGAAATGACAGAGGATGGAGCGTCGGTGGGAAGAAATGAAACTGCCACATGACTGCCTGAAGAAGTAGAATTAAAACCGCAGTGAGAGTTATTATTTTGGAGTGGATTGGGGAAGATTAAACGGCGGATTTAATGTTGTGATAGATTGGAAGCGGCAGCGATACTTACCTTTTTGGATTGAAATGATACGGAGGTATCTATTGCAACTGATTGAATGAGAGGGTTGGATTGCTTGGAATAGGAAAGGATGGGCTGCGGTGAAGGAGAAGAAGAAGAGTTCGAAATGATGGGTGTGAATAATTGGAAGTTGCTGTAGGACTCGAGGAAGACGGGTTGGAAGAAAGGCGATCGGAACTGTGATGAAGTGGATGGATGAGAGGAAGACTGGGCCGGAGAAGGATGATGCCGGTTTGGGTGATGAGGTGGGTGGGTTGGTGGAAGGTGGGACCGAAGTAGAACGGGTTGGGTTAGGGTTAGGGTTCTTAGAAGTAGAGCGGTATAGTCAAGGCCTTGTTCGATGGTGAACAGGGACAGTTTTAGTGGGAGATTGAGCCAGCCGACAAAATTAAGGTGAAAACAAAAAGTTTGGCGAGTTCTCAAAAGGCAACAGTTTGAAAGAGTTTTATCCGTATCAAGTTTGAGTCAAATACTGTTTGGGAGTGGATTGCTAAAGTTCGTTAGAATACATATAGGCGAACTTCCCATGAGTGTTATTGGATAGAGTGATATCATCAATTTTGAGAGGTTTATCTAAAAAAGAGATGATTTCGAGTAAAATTTTTTAGTGTAAAAACTCAAGAGAAAAATCTGAAAATTGGGTGCAATAATAATCTTTTCTCGAAGTAGTTGAAAATTCTTTCTCAAGGAAAAAAAGAGAAAGAAATAAAGGGTCAGTGCTTGCATCATCTTCGTTGTAGGTTAAAATAGAAGTAAAAAAAAAAATCTGTGACTAGATCAACGATATAAGTCTTTAGGAAAACTTCAAGATGAAATATAAATATGAGGTGCGACTGAAAATTTTTTCATATATATATATATATATATATATATATATATATATATATATATATATATATATATATATATATATATATATATATATATATATATATCTTACCTACGAAGTGAACATCTGTGGAATTAATTTTAAGAGAAAGCATCAAGGAGTCTTGGTTTCAAAAATCTTAGGGTATTTTTAAACTGCTGGATATTTTTAAAAAGGATATATTCGAGAAATAGGATTATTGTTGAGGTAAACAGATGATAGTGGTTTCGAGAAATTAAGAGCGGCAACATCGGAGAGGAGAGGCGAGGAGCACAACAAGTGGCAGCTGATGGTAAAGAGGGAAATCCATGAAAGAGAAGAGGATTTAGAGGCGGAGAAAAAACCGGTGAAGAGGACGCCATCACATATAACAGTCTGTCGATCATTACTAAATCATCGGTCTTCGTACCTACGTGGATGTTGGTCGTGACTTTAACATATGTAGCTGTTGTTCATAAATTTAACCTATGCAGCCGTCAGCCAATCCTCTATAATAGTTATTTGTACTTCTAATATATCGATACATCGAAGCGGGTAGGGAAAAAATTTTCCCAACTCATAATGAAAAGAAATGTTAGAAAAAAAAAAGTTTATCTTTTTATAATTTGACAGAAATGTGATTTTTTTTCACCCTATATCAGAGAAATTAACAGAGATTAGATTATGAGATAAGCACTGATGAGGTAGTGAAAAGATGCACGTGATCCATCATATTCGATCTAGATTAATACTATATGATATAGTTCAATTATATTTGATCAAATTTAGATCAATGATGATTTTAAATTAGATTAATCTATGATAATTTTAGATCAATTCTATAGGGATTTGAGGTTGATTTCGTTACATGATAATTAAATTAAGTTTAGTTTAAATTAATTAGGCTATTTTGGGTCCTAGTTGATTAATAATTATTAAAGGACTGATGTATCATATTTTTATGATTCGACGACCTTAGAAGTTTTTTTCGAAGATATAATTTAAAAATAATTATTAATATTTTTTTTATTTATTATTAAATTGATTATATTAATGTGATTATTACTATATAATATATATGACTATTCTGAATGATGCACATTGAAATTATAACATATGAAAGAAACTATAGTGTGAAGCTGTATATGGTCTAGTAGATTATCAAATATAATTTCTCATAATTTTATTATATTATTTCTTACATGCATGCATAAATTAATAGAAAAATATAAATAAATGATCATGGTTGGCTATGTATCCTTATATAGGGCAAATAAGGTGATTTCCTTTAGAGATTAATGAGTTGTCAAACATGATAATTAAGTGGAGAACATGTCCCCACTGAAACAGCTGAGGGATATAATTTTGTTCACTGTTAGGAGTATAATATTGGTTTTTTTCATTTGCTGTTAAAAGAAATCTATATAGTACGTCTCTATTTGTATTGGGAGAGTGCATCACACCCAAGATGTGCTACTTGCAACTAGTGCATGATTTTGTTTACTATATAATAATAATTATTATTATTTTAATACATGAGTCTTATAATTAATTGATATATTATTTTTTATATTAAAATAATTAAAATATTTATATATGTGTTTATAAATATTAAATATTATTTTTATGTTTTTGAAAATTCCTATCAACATGTGCAATTGTCAATATGTTTTTATCTTTGTTTTTAGACTAACTCACTACTTTGTAATTGATTTGAGTCTTTGACAAATGAGATTTTTTCATCACTTGTAGCCCTACTAAGAAGATATAATTTTTTTCGGTTCAAAAATATTTAATATTATAAAAATAGATATTTGAATTCAAAAATAATTTTTTTTTTATAAATTATGAACTATGAAATAATAATTTATTTTTTTAAAAAAATTGGGATGTGATAATTTAATGGCATCAAAATAATAGTTTTGAAAACCTATTGGAATATGAGACTCTAATATTTGTATATTAGATGACCCGAGTGACTTTTGAGGTTTAAATTTTGTGTTGATTCAAGAGTGCAACTAAAGCATGATTTTTAGAGATTAAGATCATTTTATTGAATCAATTATAATTTTTTTAAATAAAAAATAATTAATTAAAAGATTATTTAAAAAGAGTCTCATTAAATGACTTGAACAGAGATTACTACGTAGAGGGCCAAAATTTTAATGTATATTCACTAAATTATAATAAGTGTTATAATATTTTTATTGTAGAGATTATTATAAAATTTTGCATTTTGAATATAATTTTACCATGATACTCTTATCCACTTTTTGAAAAGTTATTAAGAATTATTAATTTGATTACAGAATGTTACATTCTTTCCTTTTTGAGATGTATTTGTTAATTTACTTGGTTATTTATGAAAACATACATATTAGATTTATATCTAATAATTTTTTATATATAATTTGGTAATCTAATTGGAAACATTATATAAGGCTTATGTTTATTATGAAATATTTTATATTTTTATTTAAAAAATTATTTAGTGAGAGTTATAATATTGTTTTTCGACTATAGTTTATTCATGTTAGGGATTTAGAATTCCTTTGTATAATTTTATTATAAATTTTTGGTAGATTATACATGAATGAAGTTTGACATAATTTTTATTATAGTTTAACATATTACTTTCTGAATATTGTTAGCCTTTGCCTTGAAATATTATTTTTGTCTATACTTCTGAATAGGATAAATTCAATAAGAAATTATAAGAATAAATTTACTACTTAATTATGTGGTTTACTTAGGGTTGATGATTGATTTTCTTCCTCACTTTTGCCTTATATTATTATGAACATTTTTTTGTTAACATGTTTAGTTTTACTAATCGAAGATAATTATTGGTATTAATTGTTTTCTCAAATGTAAAATTTTTGATAAATATTAAGTACAAAAATTTTGTAGAGTCTTTCATAAATATATAAATTAAAAATTATTTACGCTTATGATTTTTTATATAAAATATTATTTTTTAAATTAAGATTAGATTTGACATATGTTAGGTTACTTTGTGTACATGAAGATGTTTCTTGACATTAATAATATATGTGCTTTTACTAAATAAATTTGATCATGCATTGATATTTAAATTTAATTATATGTGTGACAATAAAGTTTTGATTTAATATGTCACATCAATTATTAGATATCATTTGTCTAATGCAATGATGAGATCTAACAATGATTAAATATAATGTTAATTAATTAACACATAAAATATATAAATTGTTTAGAATTATAAAAGAATATATGTTGAATAGTTGGATAAATTTTTATCCTTTCAATTGTTTTTGTTTATTGAGTTACACACGAAGCCTCAACTTTTATTTTATGTCAACAACCATTTAATTTTTGAAATTTAAAAATTCTAATGATGTATTTTTTATATGCTTGTTAATTATCACTTTACATGGGTGATCTAAAACCAAATTTATTAAATAAGTTTCCTCAATTTTTTAATCTATTTTTTGACTTCAAGTTTTTAAGTGGTACATTTAATCTAAACATTTTTAAGTTGATTTAGATTTATCTTTTTGACTTAGCCTTTTAAATGTAAATTGTGTTGAATTAATATCATTCCTTATATCAAATTTGGGGATTAAATTTTTGTTAAGTAGACAGGAATATAATAATCGATTTTTGCCTTAACATAAATTAAATTATTATAAAAAATGTGTTACTTTATTTTAATTATTAACTTATTTATTTATATAGCATTATTAAGAAAATAATTAAAATTAATGTGGATAAATTAATAATGTTATCAATTAATTAAATTATTAATTAACTTATTTTCTAATAATTGATGTGATTCATAGACAGTGAATAGTTTAAATTTTATTTTTGTGTGTGAATCATAAGAATAAATATCGCAATTATATTTTTGTGTATGAAAGTAAAATAAAAATTAATTTAAAATAAAATTTAAATTATTATTTATCTTTTAGAAAGAAACCATATTCTCCTATATAAAGTGACTCTTCCTTCTTCATTTTTTATTGACAACGGAAGGATTTAGGAGAGAATTCCCTAAAAAGAGGTATGATATTTTATTTTTCTATTACTAACTTTTATTCATATTTTAAAATATTTGATATTATAATTATTATAATTTGTATGATGCATATAATATTTTAATTTTAAAATTTATATGATTAATAAATAATGATCATTTAAGATGTGAATTTTTTTTCATTTAAAAATATTTAGTATTGTAAAGATAGTGATTAAATTCAAATATATATTTTTATTATGAATTATGAGATGATAATTTATTTTTTATAAATTTGAAATACAAAAAGAGAATTATAATTGGATATTAAATCTGAACGTAAAAGAGAAGTGTGGATAAGACAAAGAAAGCAAGTGTTAGATTACATATCAGAGAAGTGCGGATAGGGCGAGGTGGGAAAATTAAGTGTAAAATTAGATATCAAAGAAGTGCGGATAGGTGGACATGGGAAAATTAAGTATAAGATTATGTAACGGAGAAGTGAGGATAGGATGGGACGAAAAAGTTAAGTGTAAGATTAGATAGAAGAACACATTCCACTTGAAAGTGTCGAAACATTAACGGGCGAGTAGCTGTGGAAGATTTTATATTCTTAGTTTTGATCTGAGAATGATAGAAGTTGATTTTATAAGCTACATTTCGTTTACTTCGGAATATATATATATATATAGTGGGGGATGAATGTCGTTCTGCCTTGATTTTTGAAATGAAATAAAATATTTTTTTAATCCTCAATTTCTTCCTTACCTAGTTTTTGAATTATAACCCATTGATTATATAAGTTTCATTTTAATTCTGAACTACCGGAACCATTACATGAGTGAAATGGGCACCAACTTTTGGGTCATGATTCACATCTACAATTGGAATAGATATTCTGAGACCTAAGATTATATCAAGAGAACAATATGTATCAAATTTCTCTAGTTAATTAATTATAAATCAGTTAATATCAAACATCTTCATCATCTTGAGTCATCATCCTTCGCATTTGTTCTGAGGAATAAGTGTGCCAAAGAAATATCCGTATAAGAACAAGAAAGGAGTTCACACTTGTTGTCTGTGATAACGCCAACTTCATCCAAAGGTCATGAAGAAACATTCACAGAGCCGAAATGTATTACCCTGCTATAATTGTTTGTGATATTTGACTTTGATTTATGGAGGTCTCGATCACAATCAGAGAACATATCCTTTGATTCGCTGTCAAATTGCTTCAGTTGACATCAGAAAACAACGTCAATATGCTCCTTGATTGAGCTGTTCCCTGCATTTGTCTATTACAAGTCAACTGCCTCCTTCAATTCCTAACCAAGTATTTAGGTTCATCCCCAGGGAACTCTAAGTCATGCACCTGTAGATCAAGTTCTTTGACCTTATTTATTTCTCATCTTGCTTTATCTTGATCTTGAATGTGTCAGGTATATCGTCCAGATCCACAATGTTTTCATTCCCAGACTTGGATCAGAAGTTTGACCTACAAGCTTATCATATGCAACTGTGTGCAGGAATTAGTTGCCTGGTGACATAAACCATTGCTTATTTCCTTGTTCTGAACATGGTTGTATTCTGGTCCACATTCAGCATTGCTACCCGTTGACATTTTTGATTTGGACAGCAGCTGCAGTTCTCTATAAGGTGCTTCCACACTTCACAATCTTCATACGTTGCAGTGATGCATGTTCTTTGAACTCAACTTCAATCTTGTGTGAAACAGTTGGAACAGCCCTCGTGAATCTGTGGGTTTCCTGTTCTTTTCCATGTCAAATATATGTTCATGCTGATTTCTTTGTTTGACTACCTGATGGTGCTCTCATCCTCATCTCTGTTCTCCATAGGCAAATATACTGATGGGCCGTTCGGTTTCCGACGTTGCTGAGAACATGAACATGGAGATATCTGGTAGGACGATCGACGATTCTCCATCTGTTTACAGCGTTGGATTCCCTCCTCGGATGAACTTGGCGTCGCAGTTTGCCCACAAAGTGAAGGAGATGTTCTTCGCCGACGACCCTTTACGGCCTTACAAGGGGCAGACGAGATCGATGAAGTTCCTACTTGGCCTTCAGTACTTGTTTCCCATCCTTGACTGGGGACGAAGCTACGATCTCGCTAAGCTCAAAGGAGATGTTGTTTCCGGGCTCACAATCGCAAGTCTTTGCATCCCTCAGGACATCGCATACGCGAAGCTCGCAAACTTGGAACCACATTACGCATTGTGTGAGTTCTGTCACACCCGTGATGATCTGCGTCATGCAAGACTTGTTCTTGATCCCTCTCAATCGGATCCTTGTTGCAGACACCAGCTTCGTTGCACCTCTGGTCTACGCTGTGATGGGTAGCTCGAGAGACATCGCTATCGGACCGGTGGCCGTCGTCTCGCTCTTGCTGGGGACCCAACTTCAAAACGAGATCGATCCCGTGAAGAACCCCGAAGAGTACCTAAGACTTGCCTTCACGGCCACATTTTTCGCCGGCGTCATCCAAGCAGCTCTCGGTTTCTTCAGGTCCAACCTTGGAACGTCTGGATATGTTGGCAACCTCGTCTCTCTTCTCTCTCATCCTTGTGTTTGCATGCTGCAGATTAGGGTTCCTCATCGAGTTCCTCTCTCATGCCGCCATCGTCGGATTCATGGCAGGCGCCGCCGTCACGATTTCGCTTCAACAGCTCAAAGGATTTCTCGGTATCAAAAACTTCACCACCAAGACCGACATCGTATCCGTCATGAAATCCGTTTGGCGTCCCGTTCATCACGGTGTAAGAAACTATATGCCACCCCATTTCTGATTCATCTGCTATACCTCGGTGCTGACTCCATCGCGTCCAACTTTTAGTGGAATTGGCAGACGATACTGATAGCCACAGCATTTCTGACCTTCCTTCTCGTAGCCAAGTACATTGTAAGTACTCATTCTCGTCCGTGAAGGAAGCCTTTGCATCATCTACTGCTCACCCTATTTGATTCCCGCAGGGAAAGAAGAGGAAGAACCTTTTCTGGGTTTCTGCACTTGCACCACTCGTATCAGTTATTCTTGCAACCTTCTTCGTGTATATAACTCGCGCCGACCGGCACGGCGTGCAGATCGTTAGTAGATATCCATTAAAGCAACGGCAAACTTCATCGATCGATCATTAGCAGTTGGATTGATCTGTAATTTTGGTGCAGGTGAGACACATAAAGCAAGGCATCAACCCATCATCTGCCGGAGAGATCTACTTCAGTGGCTCATATGCAACAAAAGGACTCAAGATTGGAATAGTGGCTGGACTTATAGCCCTGACGGTACCCTAAATCAATTCTGGAACTCAACAATGCATCATTATATGTCTTGTATATGTATATATATATATTGAGTACTATAAATCAACAGGAAGCAATAGCGATTGGAAGAACATTCGCTGCCATGAAGGACTACCGACTGGATGGAAACAAGGAGATGTTGGCACTGGGAACCATGAATGTGGTTGGTTCATTGACTTCTTGCTACATTGCAACAGGTAAGTGCTGGATTCCTCTGAGTTCCTGCAAATCCACGCCATTGATATGGTTTCTTGAATTGGCAGGCTCATTTTCGCGTTCGGCAGTCAATTACATGGCTGGTTGCCACACAGCAGTATCCAACATCGTCATGTCCGTAACCGTGATGCTAACCTTGCTGGTGATCACTCCCCTCTTCAAGTACACCCCCAACGCCGTCCTCGCGGCGATCATCATCTCGGCTGTGATCGGCCTAATCGACTACCAAACAGCGTATCTCATATGGAAGGTCGATAAGTTGGACTTCCTTGCATGCATGGGAGCCTTCTTCGGTGTCGTCTTCATCTCCGTCGAGATCGGCCTCTTGATCGCCGTGAGAACGCACCTGCTCTCCTCTTGAATGTTTCGTATAATCTGCACGGGAATGCTGAGCTGGATCAAATCCATGACAGGTGATGATATCCTTTGCCAAGATCCTGTTACAGGTGACGAGGCCAAGAACAGCCCTGCTCGGGAATCTTCCAGGAACTGAGATTTACCGAAACGTTGAGCAGTATCCAGAGACGATCAAAGTTCCAGGAGTTCTCATCGTGAGAGTTGATTCTGCCATCTATTTCACCAACTCTAATTATGCAAGGGAGAGGTATCGGTTCCTATAAGCCCTATTACCACACACATTACGGCTGATGCTTAACATGATTCACGAGTATTATGTTAGAATTTACACAAGAGTTGAAAGCATATGAAGTACTCAATCATCAAAAACTTTCCCTCGCATGCACTATGACGTTCGACAACCCAATATATAAAAACTACGTAGAGACTTTGAACAGGACGTTAGTTTTGTGTGATATACAGGATCTTGAGATGGCTGAGGGACGAAGTGGAGCAAATAAAAGCCAAAAACCTGCCAATGATCGAGTTCTTGATAGTAGAACTGTCACGTAAGAAGTTCTATGCATGCCTTCTTCTCTTCTCCAATTCTCTTCTCCTGTATCACTGTCAACAAATCATATAGGACTTCGCTCATGAGCGCTTTGTCTTCTCCCGTCAAATCCTTTCTCTCCACAGCGGTGATCGACATCGATACGAGCGGCATCCACGCTTTCGAAGACTTGCACACTGCCCTCCAAAAGCATGGTGTTCAGGTTAGTAAGAGTCCATAGAGCTTCTGCTGATCACTGTCGAACTCAAATAGCTTACTACTAACAGCATGATTCCTCAGCTTCTTCTTGCAAATCCTGGGGCTGCGGTGATCCAGAAGCTGCGCTCCTCTGGGTTCATCGAGATCATCGGCCGCGACAAGATCTTCCTGACCGTGGGAGATGCTGTGAAGGCTTGTGCTCCAAAGGCAAGGGAAGGCGTATGAAGTACCCCATCATATGATGATCTATATTTCTGAGAGTTCATGTTCATCAGAATCAAGAGAAAAAATAGTTCATATAGTTTGGATGTATGTGCGCCATACTCTCTCTCTTTCTCTCTAAGAAAAAAAAAAGGAGAAAAAGAAAAATTTGTGTTTAGTTGTTTGCTTCTTGGTACTGTACTGTATCAAAATAAGTGTGACTATATATCCATTTATTACATCTAAACTTTACTTTGTTTTCCCATTCTCATTCAAACAAAATAAAGCAAAGTTGAAAGTCTTATGGCTGTAGTAAATGATTAATTTTGATGGTTTTGAGTATTGGAAGTCAATTTTGGTGGTCAACTTGTCAATGTCTAATTAATTAATACATCCCCTAACAATATATATATATATATTGTTATGATGCATTTTATAATATCCTTATATATAAAATGAGTTTTATCTCTCAATATTATGTATCTACTGTGTGCTTCAATTGATATCATGACATTTTTTCTCTTTGCCCAGGAATCATAAATTAAATCATGCATCCTTTCACACATAGAATGACGTATCTAAATTCTATATACCAACTCAAATTACTTCAACTAAGACACTCGAGAGTAGTTTCTGACTCTAAATTTGACTTGATTGATGAGAAGTATGTTGTCTTTTTTGCTTAAGGTACTATCCATTTTATCCATAGATGAAGTGAGAAAAATAACAGGCTTTGTGAGGACAGCCATGGATGTATGTTGACCCAAAGTATAAAACATTTTGTTGAATAATTTATCGAAATAAAAAAACACACAAAGTTTTATGCGTCATAATATCTCAAGTTCTAGATTATCTTTTGACATTAGAATTGAGGAATTGCTATATATATATATATATATATATATATATATATATATATATATACACACACACACACACACACTTATAAAAACTTAAAATTTAGGTTCAAGTGTTTCTTCGATAATCTTTCACCATATATGTCATACCTTAAGTTTTAATCCCTGGATGGATAAATATTTGAATTAACTTATAATGATTCAGTGAGTACAGAATTTGAGTTTGAGTATTTTATATCAGTGACTTAGATTTAACAAAATTAATGAGTCAATCATTCATCTGATTATGTCATGACAATATAATTATTTCAAAATACAACTATATCGCTTTAAAAAATAGGATGATTAATTTTTTATTGCTTTGATATAACTGTTTAAAAATACAACTATATTACGGAAAAGTTAATATGATTGATTTTTTGTTACTTTCATATAAATATTAAAGGCATTCAAATTTAGGTTTTTAGCATCGACATTAGTTTAACCATTTTTTAATCATATTTTAAAATTTATATCCCTTCTACTCTGTTAATCTTACAGTTGAATTAATTAGATTGAACCAGATTTAATTTGTAAATTAATTAAAAAATACAGATAAATGGGAAAGGGGAAAGATAGTTGTGGAGGGGCAAAATTGATATTTAAAAACGCTGGGTTATTTGTAATTAAAGAAAGAAACAGAGGGTTCCCGCGGTAATAAAAGTTGAAATTAGGGAGTCGAGACTCTCACTATCGTTACCGCTCCGATCTTTTGGATAAAGCTTTGAGGCCTCCTCCGCCTCCCTCCGTCGCGGCTTCGCTCTGTCGCCTGTCTCTCCGGAGATTATTGCCGACGGGATGCTCGCAAACCCTACACTACGTCATGGCGGTCGCGCTCATCCTTTCTCGTCTCCCTCGGCTCCTCTTTTCTTGTCTTCGCCGTGGCGCACGAGCCTTCTGATCGCCTCCTCTCGCGTCTGCCCCTTTGCCCCCTTCTCCCGCTCCTTCTCTTCCTTCCCATCGCTCGGATGGAAGCGGAGGAGGTCTCGGGTCGGCGCTTCTCTGGAGTCGGTTCCGTGCGAGGTAGGCGGCTCCGCGGATGATGGAGCCGGTACCGTGTCGAACAAGTTCTCCGTCGAGATTCCCTTCGGCAACCGTCGTGTAATTTCCTCTCCCAATTGCCATGCGTTGTCGCCTGATATCTTGATGTCTTGTTTTCTTTCTCTAACCCTTCGTTGCTTCTTGCTCCAAGAAAAAGAAAATGCAATTCTTTTGTTCGGAGATAATCTTTCTCTTTGTTCAACCATTGAAGTTTAGGGCGAAAATTTCTTTTCTTTTAGATGTTTTTCTTCCTACCTTTTGCATGTTTTGCCTCAACATGGCTGAGTTCCGAAAATTTCAGATACTGGTGGAGACGGGCCATATTGGGAGGCAGGCTAGCGCTTCTGTGACGGTCACCGATGGGGAAACTGTAAGCCCTTTCTTGTTTTACTTTAATAACGGTGTTAACTCTTTTTTAAAAGAACATAATGGATTCTGGAAAGGTCGCTAGCTCAAATGCCATGAAATATGAATTGTTTTTCGCCCTTTTCCCCATTTTTTAGTTCTTGTTAGACACTTTGTGTCCGATTTGAATGGCCACGACAGTTCTTGTTAAACATTTGATGAATGTTATGATTAAAGGAAAAAGACTTGTATGCGGGTTGCTGCATTTTGAAGAATCACAGAAGACTACTTAACAGTTTCCTGAAAGCAATTTGTGTGTCTTGGTCATTCGCATCAACCAATAACTGTGATGCCTGATGGTGGCTACTTCTATGAACTGTTAATTGCCTAGCTATCGGTAGTGCACAACAGGCCAACAGTGGGGAAGAAAGAGGGAGAATGTATGCGATTCTTACTAGTGTTTCAACTTTTCCACCAGTACTGTTACCATGACATGCATCTACATCGCCAGCCCCCCATGCACCTAAATGTATATGGTATATATTTCTCATTCTGCTGTATAACTGAGCAGATAACTTAAGTGATACTCAATAATATTCCTGGTTGGCCAATATTTTCTGTTCTAGTCCATTTTAGCATATTCTTTGGGATAATGAAGCAAATTTCCGGATGCTACATTGATTTTGGTTCACTTTTCAAGATTATTGGGAAACAAATTTCTCAATACTACACCGAGAATTTTGAATTTTTAAAGCTTGAACCTAGCTTTCTACATGCTCTTAAAGATACTCGGTGTCTCATCTACTTGTTACTCAGTTTTGATGCTTAAATTTCTAATGAGCTGGCAAATCAAATGCATACAAAACAAAGTGCAGCTTGTGAGGTTGGTGACTGGTGGTGGTATGTGACATATAATGTATACTGTATAGTGTATTTATTGTTGATAATGTTTTTTTATCGATATTCCTGTTGGAATTTCCTTTTTTTTGCAATGAAATTCTTTCAATAGAAAGCCCCTCTGCTGTTCTTTTGAAAATTTTAACATTTTAAACTGCTAAATTGTGAAGGTTCATCATTTTTGCATAATCCCGCCATTCTGGACTGTTTTGTCCGTTGCTTAATGATGCCTTACTATTGGTTGGACAAATCTTATCTTCGATGGCTTTGCTTAATGTTCAATAACATGTCTTCTTTGCAGTTAACATTTTGATTTTATTTTAAACATACAGATTGTGTACTGTTCAGTATGTCTATCTGACATACCAAGTGAGCCTTCTGATTTTTTTCCACTCACTGTAAATTATCAAGAACGCCTCTCAGCTGCCGGTCGAACTAGGTATGTGCTGTAAAAATATTTTAATCTTCATAATCTTTCACCTTCTTCATTGCTTATGATCTATCTTGGATCCAGTGGTGGGTTCTTTAAACGAGAAGGGAGAGCAAAAGACCATGAGGTCAGAATATTTTATGGAAAAGCCATTGTTTTGTGTTACATAGCAAATGATACCATTTTATTTCATGTTCTTTGACTATATGTTATGTCCATCTGTATGCATTTTCTAATGTTCAGTATGTGTTTGTAGGTCGACTATTTGCATATAGCCATGTGTATTCACCATTATCATGACATGATAACAGGTGAAAACAAGAAGGAAAGGAAAGATTATGGGGGTGGTAAAAAAGGAAACATATAAGAAAGAAGCTAGCATCTTATAATGTATCAAAATGCACTTCTATAAGAATTATTAAACTGGGAAATGGTTTGAAGAGCTAGCATTTGTAGAGAACATATACTTGATTACACTTATTGAAAATTGTTTTAAGTTGTACTTATTCTTTCCACCCCGAGTTCATCTCACCTGTCCAAGTATTCTTTTTGACGAGCTTTAAATTCTGCTGCTTTTTCATTGACATCGCTTTCATTTGACTTTCTTGGTGAGTTAGTGCCCCATAGGTGACGAATCCGGTTGCTATATATGAGTTCAAGTTCTTTGAGGACCATTTAACCTTGATCATGTCTTCAAAATAGTTTTTTCTATGCAGATGTAGCTAGTATAGGCTGCAGTAGATATGTCTCTATCTTGAACATCAACAGATTATATGGTATCATACAGAGTTGTTGGCTCAGATATGTTGTAATCCAAAAATTGGCTAGTCTCACAGAAAATAACTACAAATTTAGATGTATAGGTTGCCGACAATAAATTCTGGCAACAGATGGAAACTATTGATGTACGGAAGAGAAACAAATAGAGGTTAGTTTTGGGAAAAAATAAAGAATATACGAGAGTAAGAAGATATTGTGGAAGAGGGAGAGAAGATAATAGGGACTGATCGACTAGATAACAAAACATATATTATTTTAAATTATCCTAACGGAAGAATAAATATAAATTATCTATTACATCATGTTGGGAAGGGTTCTTATATGATTTGGACTACACAGAAGGAACACCAATTAATATCAAATCATCTCCTACCTTATGTAGGATGCTAGACCCTATCCAAATCGTAATCTACATCTCCCACAATGCTTTGGTTTCCATTAGGACCCAAATAAAGATTTAGATGTCACAATTTTGACACCATATTGAAGCCAAAAATAAAGAAAGAAATTCAAAGTAAGATAAGCATAATAAAAAAATTAAAAACGCAAGATTCTTATTCTATATGTATCAAACTCTAGATTGACCCAAACCTAGAATCTTTCCTGCATTAGCTAACTTCAGTGAAGTGGATCTTGTCCTCGTGATCTGAAGGATGGTTGAAGGCCTTCCACACACAGAGAGGCAGTGACATAGACAAGAACAAGGGGCAGTGACATGGAGGTGGAGGAAGGGAAAGGAGTAGGTGGTTGAGAAGGAAAAATAGAAGAAAAGGATGGTGTGGTGGGGTAAAAGTGGGAGGAGAGAGAGAGAGAGGAGACTATTAAAACTTAAAAGCTATCAATAGTTTCTTAAAAACATATTAAATAGCATATGGGATCAGTACTGTCTGTTAATGTTGTGTATACTGATCCTTGCTGTTTGGTCACATGGTTTGGTATGCATGCTGTGTGGCACAACCTGTACTGGACTCAATTGGGTGAAATTGCCTTGTCAGCTTCCTAGTTGGCTTTCAGACTGGTAAATACTGGCCCATACCGTCTTGTACAATATTTTAATCTACAGCTGGAAGGTCGAAATGAAACAGGAATGCTTACTGAAAATTTCCTAAGGTTCCACTGCAAATTATCGTCCCTTTGCTTGAATATGGTGCTGAAAGGAGAAGATTAACCATATAGCGTTGAAAAAAATAGAGCAAAAAAGTGCGCTCAATGGGCCCTCGAGAAGAAATTACAAAAAGGTCATGTCAAATTGAAAAGTGGAAAGACTACATAGTTGGAGGATCTTAATAGAGGGCCTCGATATTGAGATGCGGTCAATGTTCGTCTGCTTTTTAGAGAAACAGCAACATGAGCTATCCAATTTTTGTTTTTTTTTCAGAGCTCTCCATTAACAGTCTGCAGTATATACAATGAAACCCATTTTTAACCCATCTACCATAAAGTATGATCATGATTGAGTAGGTAAGTGCTATTATCAGTGGTGCTATCACCAGTAGTTGACATTGGTAAGGTGTCTGACACTGATTATTTAGGTTGTTGTTCATTATCAACCTGTAACTTAATATCTTGAGATTTTGCTGGGACACCAAGAGATTGAGAGGATGTGATTCTAGAATTGAACTCACACATGGAAAATTTAAGTCAGTTATGGTTGAGGCTGAACCAAGTTTGAGAAAGATGTTCTGTTTTACAATCTTGCATTTTTTCTAATTTCTTAGAATTTCGATAATTTTCAACCTTAATTTGTTTTCGAGGGTCAATTTGAAGTAATTGCCATTTTCCATTTTCCATTTTTGGTGGTCATAAAACACCTAAATTGGGTCTGGGGTAGAGTTGTCATTTTTAATTAAGTTTGGAAGACAGATATTGTAGGTTAAACTTTGTTGGGTAGCAAATCCTTATCCATACCTATTTTTAGTTTAGATACTTAGAAGACTTATAACTTAGAAGGACTAGAAATAATATCTGTTTAAGATCTGTAAGCGACCATATAAATGGTTGGGAAAACATGCATATGATGCATTTTCAATATCATGATTTTGTTTTCTTAGTTATGACTCTTGGTTTCTTCTTGTCTTCTTCTTTTGGTTTCATTTTCTCTTTTCATCTCGTTCTTCTTGCTTCTATTATGCGAATAAGATATCTATCATCTTCCTCTTGTTCGTCTTCCTGTTTTCTTTCTTTTCCCAACAGGAGGCTGCTTTTACTGTTCTCTCTTTTTAATGGCAAACATAGAAGCAATGTTTTCCTTGTAGTGGCATTTCTGTAATTTTCATCTGATGGTTCATTTACTTCTTAGATCCAGTCTTTTTCCTTTCTCTAAAAGTTATCACATCAGTGGTTCTATGGTCTCTGAACAGCATTTTCTTGTCATCTATTGTTTGTGACTGATTGCCAAGGATAAGAGAGTTTTCTTCACACAGAATCACATAGACCTGCTTTCTATATGTTTAATGCAGGATGGACTGAGATCTTAACTCTGCAATGATTTTACCATGAGCTACTATCGTAGTACTGTCAGTTAACTATCCAGCTGGAGCACTACTTCTGTTTCTTATGGATTTAATGCATATAATTCAACAGCTGAGCTATTCTTATTCTAAAGATGATTGTTTATATTAACCTGTATACCTGTTTCATTCAGGTTCTTACTTGCAGATTGATAGACAGACCTCTGCGTCCGACCATGCCAAAGGGTTTCTACTATGAAACACAAATATTATCATGGGTAAGTTGCTATGCAATAATCATTTATTGGATGTGTTTTTCACTCGTTCTGACTTCATTCAAGGCTTGTGTTTAGGCATTTACTATCCCATCACAGCACACATGATGGTTTAATTTTTTTTTTCTTTCACTACCACTAACACATCAAAGTTGGTACACAGTATGTACATGTGGTAGATGATCTGATGCATTTGACAAATTGAAGAACAATTTAATTAGAAATTGGCTCTTGATAGGCCAGGCAGAGAGAAAGTCTAAAGACATGCACCTTTGTTTATCTGCATGCATATATATGATCTGTTTTACTGTTGGACAAAAGTCTTCTTTCCAGACCATGCACTTCTATCTTAAACTAAAGCATCTTCCATTTTATGATGTATTATCTGCTATTAATTATTTCATGCGCTGTTATTTTTCTGATCAGTGGATATGTACATACCTTGAGATAAACCTGCAACTTCTAGAAGGAATAAGATAATAAATCATTTGTGTAGATGGATAACTAAGATGTGATTGAAATCACATGCATCAATAGAAGTTACTATATAAAAATTATCATGATGAGGTGCATGGTTGAATATGATTAAAACTAAGTTCCATGAGCTTATTGATTAACTTTAGGGGAGAAATGAATTGATGCAATCGAATATCTCCGAGGGAAGGTTATCTCATTTTCAGGAGTTCAGAATTTATTGGTAAAGAACAAATACTTTAGGGCCAAAAACTTATTTACGTGACTCTCAAGGTATGTATGACCTGCGGCAATGGACGATTCTCATCTTTGAGACTGGTGGTCAATAGATTGGTCAGAAAAACCTAATTTTCACATCAAGAAAGTACAAATATTTTGTCAATGGTTTATCTGGATGCCTTGATATTAGTGGAAATATTTGACATTCTTCTCAAATGAGGGGAGCATTGATGCAGAAATAACTGAAATGGAGGAAGAAGAAGCTATATATTCTTCTATTATTTAGCAAGGTTATGTCACATGGATGAGAAATTTTCAAGAACATATAAACTATGATATTTTGGTCCATGCCAGGGAGATGTATTCATCTGAAATTTCTTGCTCGGAAGAAAATAGTGTAGTGAGGTACAAAAGGGAATCTCTTTCTCGCTAGCATGCACTAATATCTAGCCGAGTAATTGGAATAATAGTGCATCCATAGTTCTCGCTATCATGGCCTCTTATCTAGCTGAGTAATTGAGAATAAAGGGCATCTCTCTAGCTATAATTTTGTTCCTTGTGAAAAAGATCTCCTAATGTGTTGCCTAGTTGATAATAGATTGTACAATGGTTGATGTTATAATGTTGTCATTATTCCTAGTAGGAAGGACTAATCTCGATCCATTACTGATACTATCCTCGGTGGAACTGTTATGTTCTTTGTCAGACCATCTTCTGGACTATTTAACCTAATAAAAATATTATTTTTTTGTATTTTTCTGCTTAAAAATGAATAAGAATATGTTTCTAAGAAAGCATGAGCAAAAAAACTTGTAAAAATGCTCGAACTGGCACTTGATATATGTATTACAAACACAATTGTAAAATTGACATCCTTATAAATTCATGTACGAAAATTAGAAGCATGCATGTCATACCTTTTCAATTACTACTACCACCAAAAAGAATCATTGTGTTATAATGATATGTTGGTCCAAGTTCCCAATGTACTTGATTGTTGATCAAATTTGTGATTTTGAAAAACCCACACATGTTACTACTCCCAGGATATCTGATTTGATATATTGTATGGCATTGATGAAGCAAAGTTGTAAGAGTCATGGCCTTCATGGTCATTAAGTACAACTAAGGCAATAACCATTATGGAGGTTGGCATAGGCTGTTGGGATACGTATTGGCGTGACAGATATGTCTATATTAATTAAAATTGCATTGGCTTTCTGTAGTAAAACTACTATTATCATCACCATAGAATTACTACTATCAATTTATTATCACTATTGGCATTGTGAGTTGTATCTTGTATGAATCCTTCTACAAACTGTGACCAATTATCCACATCATTTTCTAGCCCATGAAACATGTCCTGGTTAAGTCAGATGGGAATCAGGAGAGATTCCCACCTGACTTAATTTCATGTAACCTCTCACTTGTTTTCTCGAAATCATCAATTGTCTTCTCTTTTTTCTTGTATTTTTTGACCATATAAGTGGATTTGTATGTGCCACTATAGTAATATCTTAATGGAATATGTGAAATATTGTTTCGTAGTCCCTATCAAGGGGTTGAACAAGAGCTGGTCATTACCCATGGCATAGCTTATATGTGGGTGACTTACATGCCTTCCTTTCCAGGTCTTCCTTATGTGGCCTTTGTGCATTTGGTCACATCGGAAACTCCACTTATCAATGCTTTGATTTGGTTGTTCCTCCATTGTGACCTAAGTGATTTGGATCTAGGTTGGATCTGGACATAACTTGGTCGGATCCAAATCTTGGCAGTATTTGAAAAGATGTTTGCTGAATTCTGATAAATCTTAGCCAGATCTGAGTGGATCCAGTTTAGACACAAGGAAATTAATACTAGATTTGTGTCGTTCCGACCTCATTTTAATAAAATAATTAGTTAAACTTTGATTGATAGATCTACAAAGAAAATCAAAATTTAAGAATGAACCATTAGCTTCACTTTGAAAGAGAACTTTGAGAAGATTGTAAGGAGATTACGAGAAGATGAAGAGGAAGAAACTTTGTATCTATTTGTTGTATTTGCTGTGTACATCACAACCCTATTTATAGGGTGAAAGTTAATCAAATCAATCCCATAAATTATGGGACTTACACAAATCAAGGGATGTCAAATCCCATTTGTGTTGTAGGATTTAGGGGAAATATCTAATCTTCTTACTATGGTAAGAATCATCATGTTCAATCAAGGGATATGAGATCTCTTTTACATAGTAAATTTGACATCTTGCAAAGTTAAGATGGTGTAGTAGATCCAGTTTAAGTTTGGAAGCTAAGAAGCTAAATCGTGATGATGATAATAGTTTGGTAAATATGTCTGTTGGTTGATTGTCAGTCTTGATTGAACAAAGTTGCAGGTTCCCATGTTGAAGATGATGTCATATAAAATGACTGTCGATCTCAATATATTATGTGCTTTCATGGTAGACATTGTTATGAGCGATTTGAATAATGCTAGAATTGTTACAACAGAGTTGTGTCGGAGACTGAAATGAGACCCCTAAATCTTGAAGTAATCGCGTAACCAAAGTAATTCTGTTGTAGTATTAGCAAGAGCATGATATCCTGCTTCAGTATTTCAACGAGTAAGTGAGCAACAACACTTTATTTCTAACTCCAAGTTATCAAAGCATCACCTAAAAGAAAGTAATACCCGTAGTAAAACGTCTATTAGTGGGATGCCTTAGTTAAAAAAATGGGGCCCATTTAAAATTGTTCTTTTAATATAGCATAAAATCTGAAGTACAGCAGCATAATGAACAAGCCAAGGTGTCGATATAAATTGACTAACTAAATGAACTGCATATGATATATATATGGACGTGTAACAGTAAGATAAACAAGGCTGCCAACAAGTTGTCAATAAGGAGTTGCAACTTTTAAGGGCTCTTCATCTACAACACAATTTAATATTTGGTTCAATAGGTGTCGGATACTTTATTATTAAAAATATTGGCTTGAGTAAGAAAATCAGTGACATATTTGGCTTGACTTAAATAGTAACTATCAGAAGAAGATACTTCAATCCAAAAAAATAAAGTAAGAGGACCAAGATTCTTAATTTCAAATTGTTTATGTAGAGAATTTTTTAGATCTCAAATTCCAATAATATCATCGTGGAAAATAATAAATCATATTATTTACATAGAGTAGAAGGATAGTGGCATGTCGATTGGTTTTGCAGAGAACAAAGCAGTATTATAAGCACTTGACTGAAAATCTGATGATATCATAGAATAATTAAATTTGGTAAACCAAGATGGGGAGCTTGTTTAAGTCCATATAAAAACCTTACGTAATCGACAAGCTGGGGAGCTTTTTAAAGTTCATATGGAGATTGATGATAATAACAGAAGATGGGGTGTGATTAATTACATATACAACTGTAAGAGATGCTTCACTCCAAAAAGTCTTAAGAGCAGAAACATGGCACGGACAGAGGAAAAAATGTATCTATGCTTTCATTCTGCATGCCCATTTTGTTGATATGTCCCTGCACATGAATATTCTGAAATAGTTTCATGTTGACTAAGAAATGAAAGAAACTCTCTAGATTTGTATTTCTTAGGCATTGTTGGAACGAAAAGTTTTAATGGTATGAGAAAATTGAGTTTGAATCATTTCAAAAAAAGTTTTATATATATCAAAAAATTATGTAAAATGTGAGAAATCATCAACAAATTGTTGATGACAAAATAATTAGATCCACTGATAGTAGGTATAGGGGATGAACCCTATCGATCAAAATGAACTAAATCAAACAGTGCAGAAGCAATAGAATTACTAATAAGAAATGGAAGAGCAATAGAGCTACCACCAGGAAATGGAAGAATAGTTTGTTTTCCCATTTGACAAGACATTCATTTGAAATAATGAGAAGAAACTTGACCCAATTGACCACCAGTGACTAAAGGTTCTAGTTGAGAAAGTGAAGTATGTACTAATCGAGATACCAAAGACCCAATGAAGTAGGTTTTACAGGTTTCTAGGTGGATAGCTGTAGAAAGAATATGAAGCTGAGTGAGAACGAACAAACATCTAACTTTATGATCTGTTCCAAATGATTTGAAGAGTTTGTTGATCTGCATTGTACAACCAGTGGAAGAAAAAATGAACATCAAATCGCAGGCCACACAATTGACCAATCAACAATAACTTTAATGAAAGTTGAAATGTTGAATAGAAATTATCAAATTCGAAATATAAATTGAGTAAATGTGACTTGAAGTGTTGAATCTTAGGAATATTAAATGCCAGAGTTTTTTAAATTTTTTTTGAAGAATCCAGTGTCATATGATTTGAATAGACACAATCAAGAAGTCAAATAGTATTACCTAGCGTGTTAGAAATTGTAAACCCAAAATGAAGTGATGCACGAGATAGAACTTGGTTGACTATGACTTCAACGTCTATAGCATAAAGTGTTGGACATGAAGGAAGACTTAGTAGTTGCAACTGCAGCGGTTTCTAGCAAGTTTATGACATTCCTGAATTGTATGTCTAGTGTTACGACAATATCTGTAAATTAGCTTTTTATGCTCTACTTTTGGTGAATAATTTGACCAGGAAGTATGATTGTGTCTTATTTCTTAATGGTGTTGTAGTAGTTGCAAGGACAATCTCATTTTAAAGAGGTTGATGAGCATGCAATATTCTTTTACATGTTTCTTCAAATAAAACTTATGAAAGAACAACATCTAAGGAAGCGGTTTATGATAAAGCAAAGATGCCTGAACATACTCGATATCATCATTTAGAGCCATTAAAAACTGATTTAATCTTAATCTATAACGATATATCTTAAATAATGTAGCATCATTTTTGCATTCCCAAGAGGTTCAATATATCATTTATAAAATAATTTGAAGAGTGGATAAAAAATTGAGAATATTCTGAAATCATTTGGCTATTTTTTGTCCATTCAACGAGGTAGGATTGGACTTTAACATTGACTAAATCCTACCTCTTTAGTATTGAAAGTTCATCATTTTGAGCTTATAGGGGATGTCTTTTTTCTCGATATTTTCTGTATGTGAATAGTAGAAATTGCTCTTTCAAACCAATCCTCTTTAAGGAAACATGATATATTTTTGCTTTTTCTTAGCTTGCTCAATTGCTTTAAGGCAAATATCTATTTTATAATGACCTTTAGTCTAATACAATCAACAAGAAGGCCAACTGAAGATTCCCTTAGGAAATATAAAACAAAATATATCATGGACCAAGGATTTGAATACCGTACTATACCGCCAGCAGACCAACATATGGATCGTCGTTATCAGGTGGTATCAAGTATTTGGCCTCGTATCAGGCGATACAGGGCTGTATCGGGCTGTAACGGTCGGTTTAATGGTAACAGTGTTCCAACAATCAATATGATCGTTGGAGGGCTCCTCAAGGGTTTTTAAACCCTTTCTTCCCCCCTATTTCAATCCATTTCACTCTCACACTCTTAAACTCTTTTATAATCGTATTCAGCAACTCGCTTGGTCCAGAGACATGGCAGCGACGTGGACAGTAATGCCTCAACTGATAATGATGATAATGCTGGGGAGTCGTTGGTCCCGTCTACATAATTTGAGGGTGGTGCATGGACCGAGGAGCAGTATCTTACACATGTCACCCAAGATTCAGATAATGAAACTCGACGAGGCACTGGTCAAGTTTATGCACGGAAGGGGAAGAGGAAGCCAGTGGATAATTTTGAACAGATGCGACAGAGCATACACGACGTAGACATAGAACGAAGCTTATCGTACTCACAACCGTCGTATTATGGAGAATCTTACGGCCAACAACAATACAGTGATATTTGGTCATACTTCTCTAAGCAACAATATGATACGAAGCTGCAGATCAATAGTGAAAGTAGTTATGACATTCACCAATACATGTCTCAGGAGCCGCCTCAGACACATTTGATTTATAATGATCAATCTACGACCACCATCACATTGATGCGCTAATGACATACGATATATCAATATACTATGTAATGGGATCAATTTTAGGATTGGGTTCGACAAATATGTCATATTGATATACAGATATATTGGATCTAGGACCCTAATCCACCACCTGTGGAGGCCCGTCATTTGTTTTGGTGGTAGAATTAGGTATATCTCCACATGTGATTACTTAATTCATTTGAATCTTAAGTTTAAGTTGTATACAAAATAATCGAACAATTCAAATAATTTTATGTAGATAATTTAATATTAACGGAAGGACGATCCGGAACGGATCGAAATTGCGAACCTTGCACAAGGCTACTCAAAGCTCGAAAAAGATATATGACATTATTCTTACCTAATTTACATTAGTTTTGCTAAAACTATACTAAATGTATATTTATTTCTAGCTTAAAAACCTATCATAATTTTTTTCTTCTTTTTTTTAGGTATTTACGGAGGGTTTTATGCCTATTTTAGGCGCACCGCTTGGTATGTCGTATCGAGCTTTCCGAGCAAAGCTCGGTACATTGGTACGGTACGGGATTAAAAACCTTGTTATGGACAACAAAAATTAGAATGGAACTAGACTTATTATTCAAGATCCTTGGTATAAAGTATATTTTGATCAATTTATGCCTTTGATACTAGTGTTTTCAAACCAAGGATGATTAAACAAAAAGAGAATTTTAGTAAGTTTCAGTGATTTCAAAAGCGTTAGGCGCCAAAAGGCGCTAAGGTCCAAAAACGCCCGAGCGAAACGAGGTACTAAAATATAAAAATATATAATATAATTAATAAATATAATTATTTAAAATTTTAAATAAAAATATGCTATTAAATTAAAATAAAATTTAAGATACAAAATCACAATGTCAAATTAACAAAAAGTTTCAAAATTCAAAACAATAAAATTTTATATCAAAGTTATTCATCATAATCAATATTATCGTAATTTTCACACAAATCATCTTCATTTAATTCGTCCTCTTCCTCTTGTCCTTCGGCTCCTTCCTCTTCATCAAAATATGTTTCATTCTCTATGTCTTCAACAATAGCAGGAGCCGAGCATGATGCTTTTGCACTCATTTTTCTCTTTGTCATCTGTCTTGTATATGTTTGTAATTCTTCAACACCTGAAGCTCTTGTCACATCTCTCAATGTCAATCTATCATCTTCAAATACAAGCTCGTCTTCGGTATCTTGCAAGTTAGCACCCATTTCTCTTACCAACCACTCATTTGAATCATCAATATCTTGCAATGAGATTGAATCAATTTTATTTTGCAAATCATGACGAGCCTTCAAAGCTTGATTATACTTTATGTAAACAAGATCGTGTAATCGTTGATGTTCCAACCGATTTCTTCTCTTCGAGTGAATCTGTCATGTCATATAATTTAAAAAATATGTTAATATATCTATCTAAATAAATAAATAAATTAAAACAAAAATATTTAGTGATCCTTACATGCTCAAAGACACTCCAGTTTCGTTCACAACCCGAAACACTACATGTCAAACTAAGTACTTTGATAGCAAATTGTTGTAAGTTCGGGGTGGAATTTCCAAATAGACTCTACCATTCAGTTGCAAAATTTATGTTATTATTAGCAATAACATAGTAACATAATATATATGAAATTAATTATATCAAATTATTAATACCTAGAGACGTAGTTGTCCTGGATCGAACGATCATTGGAATTCCAAAAAGACTTTCGGTATTTTTATATAAAGATAATTCACGAATAATCTTATCATGAACCTCAAGGCTGGGAATTAATCTTGCAACACTGATATAACCCATCCAAAACTTTTGCATCAAACCCAACAGATTTAATCTTATAAAAGAATTCAAGGTTCAAATAATATCCTACTGCATGTAAGGGATGATGAAGTTGACAATTCCATCTTTCGTCAATGATTGTAAAAATTTTCTCATATTTTTCTTCATTTTCATTAAAAGACCTTTTAATCGTCTCCTTTGTTCTATCCATAGCCTCATAAATATATCCCATTGCAGGCTTATTTTCATTATCCACCAACCGAAGGACTCGAACAAGAGGGCCCATTACCTTTAATGTATAAACTACATGATTCCAAAAGGATAACATTAAGATGATATCAGTAGCCCTCTTGCCTTTTGCTTCTTTTGCCTATTTGCTTGTCACCCATTTCTTAGAGGTAAATATGTTTCTCAGATTATGTTTTTGACGATGCACGCTCTGTAATGTCAAGAATGAAGTAGCAAATCGGGTTATACCATATCTCACTAATTCTTTGTTCCCTATAAATTCTCTCATCATATTCAAAGCTCCAATATGATTATAAAGAAATCCAACAACAAAAATTGCCCTTTCTAGGGTTTTCTTGATGTCCAAGATCTTTCTAATATCCTCGAACATTAAATCAATACAATGTGCTGCATATGGAGTCCAATATAAGTGTTATCTTTTTGTTTCAAGCAATTTACCTAGGACAAAAGATAACAAAAATGATACAACTTAAGAGTTTAACACATTTAATTGAAGATAAAATAATTTAAAAATTCAAAAGATGAATATTACCGGCTAATACATAGTTGCTTTCATTGTCGGTTATGATTTGAACGACATTTTGTTCTCCAATTTCTTCCACGAAGTTGTCAAGTAAATCATATATCTTGTCTCCAAATTTTACAAAAGATGAAGCATCAATTGACTTCACAAACATAGTCCCTAAAGAATAATTAACCATAAAATTAATTATACTCCTGCGCCTCCTGTTAGTCCAAACATTTGACATAATAGAGCAACCATGTGTTGCCCATGATTCTTTATGACCCTTTAGTAAGTCATTTGTATAATTAAACTTTTTTTGCAATAATGGAACTCGCATCTCATAATAACTTGGAGGTTTTAATCCCGCACCATATTTTCCAATAGCTTCAATCATATCCTTAAAACTGTCTAAACGAGTTGTACTAAGGGGAAGACCAGCTCGATAGAAGAAGCGAGCAATGTGCCGAATTATTCTTCCTCTTATTTCTTTATCAGAAGCATCACTTATATTTGTTTGTCTAAATTTTGAGCCTCTTGCTTGCCCTTGTTGCTTCTGGGATCCTTGGAACATATATAGATCCATCGGTCCTTTTTACCCTTCTTAGTACTCATAACTTCTTTTCCTTTTTTGTCGTATATTTTTTTCCCACTTGGGTTAATACTCATAGAATAATCTTCTTCTTCATCTCTGAGATGTTCAACATTGTCTTATAGTAAATTCCCGTAAGATTCATTCTTTTGTGTCTTCTTTACATTCATATAACTCAGCAGCTTTTCTTTTACCTCAAGTGGACACTTTTTTCAAGCTATTGCATTCTTGAAATTTCATACTAGATATTGTTTTGCACAAAAAATACTACTTCTAGTAGTCTTATTGTAGAATATGCAAGTCACTGCATTAGGATCTTTCGGATCCTTCATATAATTATACTGCCATGCAGGATCTTTTTTTGATGCCATTGGAGACTCTATTGAGTTGCTCTGTACACTTGCCATTTATCTTGAAACCTAACAATAATTTCAAATAAATCAAAATTAACAGTATTAAAATCAAAATAATATATTATTAATCTAATTAATACAAATACATTACTGTTACTAGTATACTGTCTGTTAACAGTATACAGTATACTGTTAACAGTATATTTTCGAAAGAGGAGAAGGAAGAGGAGTGTAAGGGAAGACCGAGGGTGTAGTGACAGCGCTAAAAGTGAGCAGCGACAGCGAGAGCGGCGACAGTGGCAACGGCGAGCGACAGCGGCAGCGGTAGCATGAACACGAATAGGGTTAGGGTTGGGTAGCGGCAGCTGATATCGGTGCTTTAGTTGGTTTGATTGAACCAACTAAAGCATCGGAGACCGAACCAGACCTAAAACGCTGGTTCGGTCGCCTGGTTTAACCCAGGCGCTCGCTTGAGCGCAGGCGCCGGGCGCTTCGGGCGAGCGCCCAAGCGGCGCCTCTTTGAAGCGCATCGCCTGGAAGTGAAGCGAGGCATACCGGTATGCGGATCGCCCGCTACCGGATGGAACGTGCTACAGTGCTATACTGTAGCAGTGCTACAGTGCTACAGTAAGAGGAAGAAATATATAAAACCGCTTGGTACGCCCTGGTGTATCGCTCGGCATATGGTGCCATACCGTATCGAGCCAACCTCGAAACGCCGGTATGGTACGATATTGCATACCTTGGTCATAACTATCGTCAAATAGATTTGTTTCTCACTAGAAATGTAGATAAAGTTATTTGTAAGAATTGTAAAGTTATACTTGACGAAAGTTTGACGAATCAACATAAATTGATGGTATTAGATAATTACTATAGAAAATGAAAGAAGAAATAGTAGAAAATTTTTTACAAGGACTAGATGATGGAATTTTAAAGATGATAATGTAAACACTTTTAAGAATAGGATGGATATTGAGGCGACTTGGAACTTAGATGAGGATAATTTTACTATTTTTTGGACTATGATGGTTAATAATATTACGAGCGTAACAAGGGAGATTTTTGGTGAAACTAAAGATAGAGGTGTAACCTTAAGAGAGAGTTGGTGGTGGTGCGAGGAAGTTAAAAAAGCAACTTTTACTTAAAAAAAATCATGTTTTAAAGATTGACAAAGTTATAAAAATATGAAAAAATTTAAAAGATATAAAGAATTTTGAAAAAGAAGGCTAAAAATGTGGTTAATTTGGTAAGATATAAAGCTAATGATAATTTTTATAATAAACTAAGTACTAAAGATGGTGAAAAAGATATATATCGAATTGCTAAGGCTAGGGAAAGAAAGTGTAAGGATTTAAGTAATATTAGATGCATTAAAGACGAAGATCAAAGAATACTTGTTAATGATAATGAGATTAAGGAGAGATGAAAAAAATATTTTTTAAATTATTTAATGAATATTTCACATAAGGTTTAAATTTAACGATACATAATAGTGATAAATTTTATAATCATAAATTTGTTCATAAAATTAAAGTTAATGAAGTAAAAGATATATTAAAGAAGATGAAAATAATTAAGAGTGTGGGCCTAATGGTATCCCTATTGAGGTTTGAAAAAGTTTAGGGGATAAGGGAATAGCTTAGTTAACTAGCTTATTTAATAAAATCATGGGATTCGAAAGGATGCCCGATGAATGGAGAAAGAGTTTTTTAGTGTCAATTTACAAAAACAAGGGTGACATACTAAATTATTCAAATTATATAGGAATTAAATTCATGAGCTATACTATGAAACTTTGGGAAAGAGTTATTGAAAGTTGGATAAGACTTCATACAAATATCTCTAAAAATTTTATGCTTAAGAGATTAGCCATATAAGCTATTTATTTATTAAGACAATTAATGGAAACATATAGGGAGAAAAGGAAAGATTTACATATGGCTTTTATTTACTTTTCATATTGATCCGTATTAAGGATTGAAATTTCGTACCATATCGAAATTTCGAGCTTTGCTCGGTACAATACGGTACTGTGTATCGAGCAATACACTTAATTTAGGTGTAAAATCCTCCGAAAACACCTGAAAAAAAAAGAAAAAGTTAGGATAGGGTTTTTAAGTTAGAAATAAATATAGTAATAGTATAAGTTTAGCAAAATCAATGTAAATTACATAAGAATAGTAAGCAAAATCTTCTTCGGACTTTGAGGAATAGTCTTGTGCAATGTTCGTATTTTGGTCCGTTACGGATGTCCTTCTGTAAATATTAAAATATCTACAGAAAAGTCATTTGAATTGTTAGATTATTTTGTTACAATATAAACTTTAAAATTTAAATGAATTAAATAATCACATATGTAGATATACCTTATTGCTGCCTGATTCTACCACCAAAACGAACGACGAGCTTCTACGGGTGGTGGATCGGGGTCCTCGATCCTATACATCTGCAAATCAATATGATATGTTTGTTGGACCTAATCATGAAATTGATCCCACGACATAGTGTATTGATACACTGTATGCCATTGGTGCATCAATGTGGTGATGATCGTAGGTTGATCGTTATGAATCACATTTGTCTGAGGCGGCTCCTGAGGCATATATTGGTGAATGTCAGAGCTTCTACTTTCGCTATTGATCTGCTGCTCTGTATCATATTGTTGCTCGGAGAAGTATGACAAACTATTACCGCACTATTGTTGGCCATATGATTCTCCATAATACGACGACAGTGAATATGATAAGCTTCGTTTTGTGTGTTTACATCATGTAGGCTCTATCGCATCTGCTAAAATTTATCCACTGCTTTTCCCTTCCTCTTCCCCTTCCGCGCATAAACTTGATTAGTACCTTGTTGAGTTTCATGATCTGAATCTTAGGTGGCATGTGTAAAATATTACTCCTTGATCCATGCATCACCCTCAAGTTGTGTAGACGAGACCAACGATTGCCCGATGCCGCTGCCATCATCCATCGAGGCACTGCTGTACGTGTTGCTGTTATGTCTCTGGACCGAGTGAGTTGTTGAATGCGATTGTAAAGGTGTCTCGTCGCCCGACTCGATTCTTTCCAACGATGCAACTGATGCTATTGCCTTCCCCTTTGCCTTTGCACGTTGGGCGGACGATTGTGACCGTTGGGTGTCTATAGTTCGTCGAGCAGTTTGACTCGATGTTGTTTGACTCCTACCATGTTGTGATCGAGGGGTATTTTCCACCTGCTTGGGTTGTGCTTTCTCTTCTTCTATTGCCTCGGTGAAAAAACGCGAAGGACGTTGAGGATCTCCCACCTCATTAAGTAAAGGATCCTCTTGGTTCTCTACCGCTTCAACCCACTCTAACATCGGCTCTGAATCTTCGTTGTAGAATTAGAGGTCGATGGGATCAATATCTGGTTCCTTTAGCTCCTTATCCAGCTCAGCACATTACAACCTTAGTCGCATATTATAATGGATATATACTAATTTCTCTAACCGTCTATACGAGAGTTTGTTGCGGACCTTCGTGTGAATCAATGCAAACATTGACCAATTAGGTTCGCAACCACTAGATGTTGTCGTTTGTGAAAGTACATGAATGACAACCTTCCTTAAATGTGGTGCATCCCCTCCAAATTGTAGCCACCATTGGACTGTAAAAAGACATAAATAAGATTTTATTAGCATAACAAATAATTAATATTAAATATAATTGATAATCAATATGTGTAACTTTTCTCACCAAGATCCATAGTGTAACGACACGATACAACTACAACGTCGGAGAATGAACAAATTGTTTCTCGAAATAATCGACCCTCTATAATAGCATCAGCTGCATCAGTAGTGTTTGGCAAGAGCCGATATATCATCTTTCGTAGTGCCATTAGTAAATTATTTTGCGTTTCGAGAGCATACCGATATTGAATTGTTGGGTTTAGATAATACGCTGCAAAACATAATTTTATTAGTATGATTTTTTATTATATAAAAAATAATAAATTAAAATTTTCTGAATAAGATTTTATCTGCATTATGGATATCTTGATCCATATGAACTTCGGTCTGACGATCAATGATTCGTACGTATTGGTTGGCCTTAAAATCATATTTGAATGCTTTCCTGACCTCTCTTGCTAAAATCAACATATATTTAAGATATGACATCGGTGGACGCTTGTCCAGATCGACCTTACGGAGAACAATATAAAGTGGTTTCACACCTTTTATGATTTTCAACGGTCTCCTAAAATATAGAGGAAAGAATGAACTTTTCTATCTTCTTTCCATCGCTCAATCTTGAATATCTAGAATCATACCACTATTGTGAGGTGATCATTGCCTTCAAGCCATGCCTTTTTTCCTGTAATGACTTTAATGCAATAAAATTAGTAGTAAACCGAGTGACTTCAGGTCGGAGTATCTCACTGTTTACATACTTTTGCATTAAAGCGTGGACCCAATGACGATTATATATAATCTTTGTAATTGATTATGCTTGAGCTACATAATTCTTGATTGTGTCCAGCTCACCAATATCCTTCAGTATTAAATCTATGCAATGAGCTGCACATGGAGTCCAAAACAATGTTTTTTTTTTTTTCCATCAATTGCAAACCTGCCTTCTTGAAATTCGCTCCATTGTCGGTTACTATTTTGTGGTCCGATCTCCTCTACAATAGTGTCCATCAAGCTCTCAATGTAGTTTGTATCTTGGATCTTTTCAGAAGCATTAACTGACTTATGAAACACCACCCTTCTGTTGCAATAAACAAGAAAGTTGATATTCATTCTTGTTGGTCCTGTCCAACTGTCACACATCATTGTCATCCTATATTCATTCTATTGCCTTTTGAAGGATTTGATCAAATCCTTCAGTTCTTTCACATCTTCATCTAAGTACACGTCGTGAATCTCCCTCGGTGTTGGAGGTTGGATCCTCGTGCCAGACTTTTTAATAGATGAGACCATGCTATGATAATATGGACCTTGAGCTATGTTAGCTGGAATCCTGAGGAAGTTGAACCATTTTGAAATTGCCTTTCCAATATCTTACTTCTTTTTTTTTATGTATGCATCATCGATCCGTGTCTGTTTTGCTGTTTGTGAGGGATAGGTTTGCGGATTAATATCAACAATATCTGGTGCGGACCTCCTGCCAAGACCTCTCATAAGACCACGGAGTTCACCATACCTCATGCTACTAGTTCGGCCTAACTGAGGTGGAGCAATTAGCTGCCTCATGTTGGCCGGCATCTGGATTCCATTACCACTCCCATGCTTCAATTGTGAGTCAGGTCGTCAATGCCTCATTGCTTCATCGACCATATACTGATGCTCCAATGATGCACGAATCCCAACTGTGAGATCCGAGTCGACCTCATCACTGCAACCCTCGTACTGATCATAAACTAGTTCCTATGTAACCCTATAGTATTCTTCCTCAATTCTTGCTTTCTTTTTTAATGTATCTTCCTTTGCTTATTGTAGTTTGTTTTGAAATAATTTATGGATCTCCGTCGGAACCTTATTGCATTTTTCAACATCAGGATACCCGTCGGCCAAATGCATCTTCACTCGAGTTATTCCTCCACTCTTGCCAATGTAGTCACAATAGATACATTGTTAGTGATGACGGTTCCCATCTATCTTTCAGGCATGAACCCATGCATCATCATGTGGCTGTTCCTTTGGTGCCATGTTCCTATCAAATCTAAATCAAATAAGCTATGAAGTATAAACATGTTGAATTTACCTAATATTGATAAAAAATCATTAATCACAGCATTAAATAATTTTATTAAAACATAACTAATCCTATTTTACCATCATAAATATGTGAAACACATAAAAGAAGCATTAAATACGTAATTTTGACCTAATATAGGTCAATTTACGATGAAATTATCATTAGATACACTAATCACATGATTAACATAATTAATTACCCACTAATTATTTTTTTTTTCAACACTATAAACATGTCAAATACCCTAATAGGTATTAAAGACATTGAATTGACCTAAAATCGATCAAATTTTGATTAAATTATCATTAAAATGAATAATCATAGTATTAAATAATTTTAATAAAAACTAATTAAACCTATTTTACCATCATAAATATGTGAAACATATACAAGAAACATTAAATATGTAATATTGATCTAATATACATCAAATTATAATGAAATCATCATTAAATACACTAATCATATGATTAACATATTTAGTTACCCAGTAATTACTTCTCTTTCAACACTATAAACATGTCAAACACCTTAATATGTATTAAAAATATTGAATTGATCTAAAATCGATCATCTTTCGATTAAATCATCATTAAAATCAGTAATTGTAGTATTAAATAAGTTTAATAAAACCTAATTAAACCTAATTTACCATCATAAATATCTTTTAATATTTAATATGTATAAAATATAAACATTTGACCAATTAAGTGTCTAATTTCGAATTAATCAATATTAAACACACTAATCATAATATTAAAGATCTTAATTACTCTCTAATTAAAGAAAGAGAATACATACCTCTTGATTAAAAAGTTCTTCCTCTTAATATTTTCAAATTAGCCTCGATTCAATTCACAAATCGTTGCTTTGTAGAGTTTAGGAGAGTGCAAATGTGAGAAAAAATGTGTTTGAGGGAGAATGTGAAAGTGAAATGGATTGAAATAGGGGAGAAGATGAGTTTAAAAACCCATGAGAAAGAGCTCCAACGGTCATTTTGATCGTTGGAGTACTGTTATAGATCGGTAACGGTCGATTTCGATCGTTACTTAGCTGTGCCGAGCAGTAATGGTTGAAATCAACCGTTACCGAGTTGTGCCAGACGGTAACGGTCAAAATTTCGATTGTTACCGCTCGATATACCCTCGTATCGTCCGATACGGGGTGTTATTGAGCGTTCCACCCGGTAGCGGGCGGTCCACGTACCGGTACGTATTGCCTGTATCAGGTAGTATTATTCGAAATTAAAAACCCTAGTATTAAGTCCCTATCTTTTCACTTTGATGATGGATGAATATATTAGTCACTTACATGATAGACCTCTCAATTGTATGTTATTTGCTAATGGTATTGTCTTAGATGATGAGAGCTTAAGTAAAATTAATTATAAGCTTAAGCTAAACTAAACGTTTTAGAGTAAGTAGGATTAAAACTAAATATATAAAATGCAATCTTAGTGATTCTAGAAATAGTCAGGAGAATATAGTTAAGTTAGATGACAAGAAGTCCCTTTAAGTAAAAGCTTTAGGTATCTTAGATCATTATTCAACAAGATAAAGAGATCGATGAAGATATTATTTATAGAAGAAAAATATGATGGTTAAAATGGCAAGGGGTGTCGGGCGTCTTATATGTTCGTCAGCTATCTTTGAGATTAAAAGAAAAAATTTATAAGACAGTTGTGAGATCGACAATGCTTTATGGATCTGAGTGTTGGTTAGTTAAGAGACAACATATACAAAAAGTTCGTATTGCTGATATGAGAATATTGAGATGAATGTATGAAGTTACTAGGAAAAATAGGAAAAAAAATATTTTTATTTGTGAATAACTACGTATTGCTTCGATAGATGATAAGATGAGAAAAAATCATTTAAGATATAGGCGTGTGTTTAGGAGACATCCAGATGTGATAGTCAGAAGAGGTGAAATTATTAATATTAGTAGTACGCGAAGAGGTAAATGAAGACATAAAAAGATTTTAATGCAAACCATAAATAAAGATTTAAGTACTTTGAACTTTAACTAAACATATAGCTTTTTACAGATCTTAAGGGTGGCAAGAGATCTGTATAGCCGACTTCAAATAGTTAGGACTTATAGCTTTATTATTGTTGATGTTATCTTAGTGTTTTCAAAAGCGCTAGGCGCTCTCAAATATTAACATTTTTTTTAAAAATATTATGATTAATAAATATGATAACAAAAATAAAAATGACACATTTATATAAAGTACCATGTTACATTGTAGAAAATAACAACATATATCAAAGATTATATAGAGGTACTGTATACACAAATCCAAACCACCAACAAAACAAAATCAATCTCTCCACATAGAGATAGCTTAAAAATATGAGCAATATTTAAAATAGAGAAAGATGAAAAGAAAGCTTCAATAAAGAGAATAAAATAGGACATGGAAGAAATGCTATCTAAAGTGCAGCAAACATAGTGTCATCCATATTAGTAAAATTGATAATCCAACAAAGTCATCTCAAAAGTAACTTGGTCAAAATATAGGGTTGGGGGAGGATAGTGGCAATTGACGGCAAAACGAGATTGGTTGACGACATAATCTCAGATGTTGAAGAAATGAAGTTGCAGACTACGACATAAGGGGAGAGGCTCACAGTTCGGTGTCGCAGGGAGGAAGAGGCTCGTAGCTCGGTGACGTAGGTCAAAGGAAGCTTGTGATTCAGCAGTGTAAGGTGGAGGAGGCTCGCAGCCCGATGACAGAGAGCAGAGGAAGCTTGTGGTTTGACAGTGGTGTAGGGTAAAGGAAACTCACGATTCGACGATGTAGGGGGGAGGAGTTTCATAGCATGGCAGCATAGAGTAGAGGAAGCTTATGGTCTGGTGGAGTAGTGTGAAGGAAGCTTGACGATCCGGCGGCATAGGGCAGAGGCGCTCGTGGTAGGGTTTCCGTTTCCTTACATTGGGTCGGGCCGGTACACACTTGAGTGGCGTTTGCTTCAAATGCCTTGCCCAACATAGTTCTGAGGTGCTGCGGCCTTGACTCGTCTCGCCTCGCTCGAGTGCCTAGGCGAGCACCTAAGTGCCTTTTGAAATTACTGTTTGATACAACTTATACCAAGGACCGAGGAAGTTAATCAGGAAATTATATTTGAAATTGACCTACAAATGCATCATGAAAGAGAGACACCATGGGACAGGACCACTTGGGAATGGGGAAATGTTGTAAATAATGAAGAAAATAACGAAGATCGTGAAGAAGGCAATGAAGAGTATCTGACTAATGAAGAAGAAAATAATGAAGAATATTTGGAAGCAGAGAATCCCGATCAATCCCATGATAAGTTACAATAGCTGGCGCAACAGATGATTGAAGCCGAGATGATGGATGAAAGCCACATGTAACTACAAAAATTGCCACCTGTATAACACTGCTGACGCAAGGTGACAGATATTAAATCGGTCGACGCTTGAAGATAAGATATCAATTCCACCGATGCAAACAAACAACCAACTCATCAATGCAAGGATGATAGCCGTCTAGGTCCAGAAAATATCTGTAACCGCCTTTAGTCTTCTGTAAACTTTATAAATATCCCCTGCCTTAAGTTGTAAAGGCATTGGCTTGCAGAAACCATACGCTGGTTATCAATAGCTCATTGGTGTTCTAAAGAGTCTTCATATGTGAAGTTCGCATCTAATTCTTGAGTCTTTGTCAGTCTTTATTTTAGTCTGAAAACTTAGCAGTTTTGTTTGTAAAGTTCCTTACTGATACATGTTTTAATACCAGCATATTCTGTTTCAGTCTGTTGGCCCATTTTGCATGAATTATTGGGTGGATCAAGTGGTATAATTGGTTTAAAGCATATCCGAAAGATTACCTGTTACATATCCAAGCTTGCTTAGTTCTTCCATACTACAGCAAGAACTTTCCGAAATGAAAAGGCTAGAAACAGAATTTTCAAAAAAGAAAATGCTCAGAAACAGAACTTCTAGAAGAAAAGGCAGAACTTTCATAAAAGAAAAGGCCTTTTCAGAAAAGAAAAGGCTTAGAAATATAACTTTCAGAAACAAAAAGACTTGGAAACATTGGAAATCTCTGGTTCCATTGCTTGATTGAACTACATATATCACATTGACTCTATTTTTCACAGTTTGTTTTGGATCCGAGGGTTTGGGGTTATAAAAGGGTCCTTTTTGGGAATCTGGGTTTAGGGTTTGCTGTGTATATCACAACCATATTTATAAGGTGAAAGGCAATCAAATCAATCGCATTAATTGTGGGATTCACACAAATCAAGGGATGTAAAATCCCCTCTGTATGATAAGATTTAGGGGAAATATCCAATCTTCTCCTGATGGTAAGAATCATAATCAATCAAGGGATATGAGATCGTTTTACATAGTAACTTTGACACAGTTAATTTTTGGAGAAAGTGGAAGGACAAAGCTTCACTTAACAAAAAACTAAGTGAAAAAATTGAATATTAGCTTTACCTACCTTTGGAGTTTGATTTGCTTGATCTTGAATTTAAATTTGAGGAAAATGAATATTTGAGAGATCATATGGTTCTGCATGGTACCATTAATCTTATCGAATGATACATCCAATACGTGTAACCTTAGTGCACCTTGCTTCTGGTATCGAACTGGATCAGGTAAAATTGCCTAGTTCTCATACTGGTGAGCGAGTGCACTAATAAATTACAGTCTATGTATAGTGGTATAGTCGGTTTCAGCATCCTGGCTTAGTAATGTTCTGCATGTCCAATGTTTTACACTTGTAAATATCTATATCAACCCACTGTCGCTTACAAGTGATCTGCATTGTTTCCTGATGCATTAGGCATGGAAAACAAGGAGTCCAAGATCATGTGATCTCTTGACAGCATGGAGATGGAACTGTGTTTCTTTACTTTCACATAGATGAAGCTAATTGGGAAAGATTGAATGTTTAATGCATCCTTTTGGAACAACAAATCTTCACTTACCACCCCTGTCTCTAGAGCAACCTCCAGAGAAAATTTATTTGGAAAATTGTTGCTATTCTTGTCCTTTTTTATTTCTTCAACTACTCCTATGTCTCTCACCAAGTACATTTTTCAAAAAGGTCCAAAACTTCTGGACGTTTGTTGACAATAGCAATGGTAATTTTTCTCAGCAGCCCTATATGGTATGAAGGATAATGCTATCTGCTTAAAGAGGCAGTGCGCTTATAGGAAGCATCCAACTGAGTGATGCTTCCTCATTCTTGTCATTATCTTCTGTCATTCAATCTATTACTTTCTTTTTGACAAATTCTTTTCAGATGTTATGATTTCTATATTTTCGCTATTAGATATTTCAATTTATATCATTTCCATTAATAGTGACTTTCTATTAATCCTGTGTCTTGCTTCTTGTGCTAATGAAGTAAATTCATGTTAAAGATTGAGATTGCAATGTCATCGCATGTTAAATATATATTTGATCTGTAGGTTTTTAGCTATGATGGCATTCATTCCCCTGATTGCTTAGCTGTCACAGCAGCAGGCATAGCTGTGTGAGTGTACTAATGCTCTTCTCTGTATCTTTTATTTTCTAGTTTCGGGGATGCTAAACATGCTATTTACTGCTTCAACATGGTATAATTGATTAAAATTGTGGCAATAATTTGGCTAATATTTCACTTAAATGCAGAGCTCTTTCAGAAGTACCCTACACAAAAATAATTGCTGGTGTCAGAATTGGTTTGGTGGGAGAAAAGTTTGTCGTCAATCCAACTACCAAAGAGATGGAAGAGTCAGAATTGGACTTGATAATTGCAGGGACTGATAGTGCCATATTGATGATAGAGGTTCACTCTTAATACCATTTGATTTATGGAAGTATATCACTCTCATTTTGCTATTAAAAAAAAAATATAATAGTTGATATGCATATTAGTGAGAATATATATTGGTAGCAGCAATTTGAGTTTGTATGTCTCATAGATGACTGTTATATGTGAACCGTTTGGATTATCGTATGTTTACAATATGGATTTCACTTAAAATTTATGAAAGTACAACCATTAACTAGCTATATTCATGGTTCCAAGGCGCTAGTTATAGGCCCATAACAGTGTGTTATGTGGAAGTTGATCATCCGATAAATCTTACTAATTGAAGCATGAAAAATATATGTTTGATCAGAAGATTTTGGTTGAAGGATTTATATTTTTCTATACGATCACCTGAAATAGATCTAGCTTAGATTGCAAGGCACTTTTTTACAATCCTAGACCTTCATGGACTTGGTCTAGTTTTGTTTGATCTGACATATCCTTGCAAATCTAGAATAGATTTATGTCGATACTGTCCAGATCAACATGAATTTAGCCCTTAAAGTTGTTGGGGTGAATCAATCAAACTGCATATCATTTGGAGATTGGAGTAATTTGTTGCCAACGTTTTACTTCATACACCCCACTGGGTTGACCCCAGTGGTGCCATCAATATGAAATAAACCTAGTAACCTACTTGTAGTAGCCTCGCTCTTATGGTACTTATGTTTTCCGTTGCACCCGTTAAGACATTAATTTATTGCTGTGTAAGCCAAGCTTTTCCTGCTGTGGTTCTAAACTGTCTTTTTGGTGGTGATACATTTTGATTTATACAAATAGCTCTAGCAACTTGATTGTTGGGCTTGAGGGTGATCTTGGCGGTTGGCACCATGGTTATATTTTTCAGATTGATGTGGTTGGAATTCTTTATTATTTTTCTTTCCATTTTTTTAATTG